>NC_141037.1:34943409-35104318 GCF_052040795.2 Danio rerio
AGAGCTGCAGTCTAGGCGCCGGAGGCTGGAGAATGCTCAACCTAAGCGAAGACTCGTCTGTCCATGGAGCGTCACAGGAGTCAGTCACAAGCTATCCACTCCTTCATGAACACCACAGCAGCTGCTCAGGATACAGCCTGGTCCAGGATTATGGAAACCTTGGGATCATCTCGTCGCTGGTCTTGGAGTGAATCAGTGTTGCTGCATAGTCTGAGGGCCTCGGGATGAGTATCCCCTGGTGAAAAACAGAGAATAAAGAGAATAATTAGCGTAGCTGCTGTTCATAGTGTATATAAATGAGATGCAGAAACCTGTGTGGAGCACATTCATGTATCACACCGCTAAGTGATGCACTGAGTATATGCTTTACTAAAAAGAGAGGTCTTTAATCTAGCTTTGAACTTTGAGAGTGTGTCTGAGCCTCGGACGTTATCAGGAAGGCTATTCCAGAGTTTAGGAGCCATAAATGAGAAGGCTCGACCTCCTTTACTCAACTTTACTATTCTAGGTACTACCAGAAGCCCTGCGTTTTCAGATCTTAAAGAGCGAGTTGGATTGTAGCGAGACAGAAAGTTGGTTAGATAAACAGAAGCTAGATTATTTCAAACTTTCTATGTAAAAAGCAATATTTTAAAATCAATACGAAACTTAACAGGCAGCCAGTGTAAGGAGGATAAAATTGGGGTAATATGATCATATTTTCTAGACCTGGTAACAACAAATGAAAAATCATTTGTGTACAGTGAACTGTATTAATTAAATGATTAACAATCAGGGAAATGTATCAAATGATTTCATTAAATATTAATACTTTAATATAATAATGCATAGTAGTTATAAGCACTTAATGTAATTGTAGCGTAACTTAAAATTGATGGCAGAGCTTAATAGTTTAACTTTGATGTTTACATTTTTTTAACAATTTTATTTCTACTGTTTTATTTTCTGATCAAAGTATTTATATGGTTTGAGCATTTAATATTTTAACCTTTGTTAATTAAGATGTCAGAATAAGTTTATAGTAACACCCCTGTGTTTTCTCTGTTTTAATCATTTGGCTCCAAGGATCTGTTCTCTGAATCGTACGAGCGAGTTGGAGTGATGTTTGCTTCCATTCCAGGCTTTTCCGATTATTACGAAAAGAAAGAATTGATTCATCAAGACGTGGAGTGTCTGCGTCTTCTTAATGAGATCATTGCTGACTTTGATGAGGTACATAGATTTATGTTGCATCCTCTTAGAACCAAATGTCATCTAACTAAGTCCAATTGACAATATAACAGCTAATACTGTAGCAGCTTAGATGATATTGATGGAATGGATTTCAAATGTACAAATGCCCAACACTGTGATATCAAAAGATTATAAAGACAGACCTACAGAACTTACTGATCCTTTTTTCTCGATTTCACCTCAGCTACTGGATGAGCCTTACTTTCAGGACATTGAGAAAATCAAAACCATTGGCAGCTGCTACATGGCTGCATCGGGCCTTTCTCCTGAGAAACAGGTATGTGATACCTTGAAGTGTGAATTCAAAATGTATATGTAGATGCAATAAATATACAGCTATGGGTGAAAACAAAAATAAGAGACCACTTGAAAATGTAATTTCTCTGGATTTATAGGCAGTTATATGTTGGAGTTAAACATTTTTTAGTTGTTCTGTAAACTACGATGAATGGAATGACTGTGGAGAGCACATTTATTTTACATATTTAACAAAATAATATATAAATTACCTTTTCAAAGCCAACTAACGATTCTTTGGAAAACTCCTCTACCAGTCAGAACCAGTCCTGGGTTCCCATAGAAAAAACAAGATTAGACAGATTTATGGCTTTGAAGGAATTCTGGAACAGGAAATTGTACCCTCTCCTAAACAGCCTAAGGCCCTGATCACACTTAATGTTTTCTGCACTGTTTATGCGCCTCAGGCACTTTGCATTAACAGTCTGCTGCAGCTCACGTTTTTGACAAATTGCCTAGTAGTTAAACGTCATTTTTTTCTGGAGAAAGCATCCTACGTCATGTCCTCCAGTGCCAAGACAATTGGTAAAGTGGTTGCCTAGCAACAAAAAAAGTGCAGTGCACTACTTATAATTGTATATCAGCAATGAGTAGTCGCTATAACTCATTGCAATTGCCTTGCATAACGCTTCCGAAAAGCTAGCTGACAGTGGGTTTTCTATGTTCATCTGTGTTGAGTTTCTTTACGGGTGTTTTGAGTTTACACCTGAAATGCGTACAGTAGAAGTAGCTCAAACCCACACTCATTCAAGGTAAAAAGAGGCAGGAATCAGTGAAAGTGCAACAATGTCAATCATTAAGTAAACACAAAACAAAAGTATCCATCTGGTGCTCCCTCAGTGGTCTTGAAACTTGATAAACACTTGTGCCACCGGGCTTGCTCCTCTCCTATGGCTCTTGGTCACACCAGCCACACTCGTCACCACTACCGAGCCGACCAATCAGAGCTCTTGCACTATGCTTCCGCACAACATGTTGTAAATTGTTTTTAGAGATGTGCGTTAGGGTTTGTTTCAGGCAATGGTAAAGGGTATGTGATGGCTGGGCCAGCATTCAAATGCATTCTATGCAGAAGTTTAAATCAGGTGCCTACTCGCCTTTTTATTTAATCAGTGTGATTCATACAGTGATGTATTCCATCTCTGTTTAAGCAATTGTTTAATAATATTCTGTTGCTTGTGTATTAATCTTCTATATATTTGTGTAGAAGTTCTTAGAACTCATATTTTAATGTTAATTCATTAATCTTTCTTTAGCTTAGTCTCTGATTTAATACAGATCGCCACAGTAGAATGTACCACCAACTAATCCGGCATATGTTTTACACAACTTATGCTCTTCTAGCTGGCAACCCAGTAGTGGGAAACACCCATGCACCATCACATTTACACATCCACTCATACACTACTGCCGTTTTAGTTTATTCAATTCACTTATAGCACATGTTTATAAACTGTGGGGGAAACCGGAGCACTGAAGGAACCCCTGCGAACATGAAGTGAACATGCAAACTTCACACAGAAGTGAAATTTATTCATAAACTAATTTCGAGAGGATGCTTATGATTGACACAGCTGGCCCCGAGTCAAGCTAATGTACGAACCACCAATCAGACTATTCCTAACCAAGTATAAATAACCAAACACCTTACATTTAGTCATCTTTGTCTTGAAGAATCCCCCCTTTCACCCCTTCGCCTCCTCTTTTGTCTACAGGGCAGCACGGCGGCCCAGTGGCTAGCACTGCGGCCTCACAGCAAAATGCCTCCGGTTCGGGCATTTACCCAAACGGTCAGCATTTTCGTGTGGAGTTCATGTACTCCCCGTGCTTGTGTGGGTTTTCCCACACAAAAGTGTCCTCTGGTGTGTCCTCCGGTTTCCTCCCACACTCCCAAAAACATGACACTTAAATAAATTGACTAAACCAAATTAGCACCAAATTCGATTCCATTCTGTCAGCAATGCATCACCTTAGCAACCCTCACACTGCAGGAGGGGGGGGGGGTTCTCGAGATCTACCCGAGCTCAAACTCCCCTCTCACCCTGCAACAGGAGGGAGCCCCGGGCTCGAGGCTCTCATGAGCTCGGGGCTCTCTCCCGGGACAGCTTGCCAAACTAGCTTATTGCCAATCATCAGCTAAGTGTGAACTCTTGAAATGCCAACTAGCACAGCCAGGATTCAAACCAGCAACCTTCTTGCTGTAAGGCGACAGTGCTAACCACTGAGCCACTGTGCAATCCTTATTTTAACATTGCTATGCTATACTATTCTTATATCTAGGAGTTTCTCTTTTAGTCTGCTAGATGATCTTTTACTATGTATTTTAAAACTTGTGAATAATATAAGAATCTTAACTATGAGCACCCAATCAGATTGCATGTGTAAATCACCAGGATAGAGACGTAAACTTTCCATATAGCAAACGTTTTAAAAGTACTGACTGACCTTCCACACACCAAACAACACTTCTAAGTACCTGTCTGTGAACATGGCGTTCTACTTATTTAATATGTGCTGTGCTGAATGGTAAATGCTGCATG
The DNA here is from genome assembly GCF_052040795.2 of Danio rerio. Classification (NCBI taxonomy): domain Eukaryota; kingdom Metazoa; phylum Chordata; class Actinopteri; order Cypriniformes; family Danionidae; genus Danio; species Danio rerio. The sequence goes on from NC_141037.1 coordinate 34,947,480, forward strand.
TGTATGTTATAGGAATGTGAAGATGAGTGGGCTCACCTCAGTACACTGGTTCTGTTCGCTTTGGCCATGCAAGAAACTCTGAAAGAAATAAACAAACGCACCTCTAATGACTTCTGGTTGCGTGTTGGTAAGATGTTCTGTTATTAAACCTCTCTACTTTTAAAACATGACTGGTGATGAAAATGGGTCAACGATGAAGGGGTGTTCAAACATTTTTCTCCAAAAACAGATTGTCCTGTTGGTGAAAGAAAAAATATTATCATACACTTTTTACAAGGATTTACAGAAGACAAAAACTAAAATGTCATTCAGTGTGAAAACTATTTGATTACATAAAAAACGTTTAAGGATCATGTCTGGATCAGATCCAGAATGCTGATATTGGCCATTTTAAATCTTTATACTTTTTTACAAACAACTTTTAGCCATTTGTTTATTTATTATTTAAATGTATTTTTGTTAATTTATTAATATTATTTTTAATTAGTGTAATTTTCCACATGATAACAATAGGACATTATTTCACTGATATCATACATTTCATTAAAACGTCAAGTCAAACACTTCTTCCTATTTAGTTTGACTTTGTTTCAGACTTAAAACATACAGTAGTATGTCTGATCATCTTTGACCCATATATCAGTTCAGAAGGAATTATTTGCTTTATTTGATTATTTGATTTAGTCTCAAGAGCATGCTTAATGACTGCTTGCTGTGAAGGAGAGTGTACACCTGCTGGGCACCGGTTCAGACACGCTAATAAGATTAAATGGGACCATCAGTATGATTTTAATGTGATTGGATTGGACAATTAAGATTAATATGAAGCTGCCAGCTTTCTTACTGTAATCCATATTGATTAATTATATCATTATTTTATTACAAAACCGTGCATTTTTAATCTAAAATTAATGCTTTGACCAAAATGAAGCTCGGACTCTCTTAACTTTAATGGAAAAGAAATAGTTCATGCAAATAAACTCTGTGTAAGTTTCCTTTTTTATAATAAACACAAGAAGATATGTGAACAATGTTGGAAACAAATGCGACATAATCGTATTTGTAGTGAAAGCTCCTTGATAGACGTTCATGGGAAATACAGTACTTATCATACAGTTTGTTTACCACAGAAGATGACAACGAACAAGAAAACTAGTTCTGGATAACTTTTATTTACTGTATAATATTATAAAGTATATTACTCTTATAGTGTCATGTGTGATGACATACATCGTGTAAGAGGTCAGCCAAGACGCACATTCTAAAGTCAGTGAATTAAATTCACAATTTATATAATTACAAAAACGCATCAATCTTCTTCATTAGGCACACATCAACCCCCTGGTGGCATGTGGGTTTGTTTTACTGTGAATTTGTGTACTTTTGGAAGATTCAAAAAGGGTCACTACCTAACACCATTATACAGCATGGAAGAGCAAGATATTTTGAGCTGCGTCCCAAATGGCACACTATACACTATGCACTCATGCACTATGTACTTATGCACTTACACACTCAACAGGATAGTATATGTATGTAGTGGTGTCCCAAATGGCACACTAATGTTTTTTTTACAAAGCGGAAATTCAAACCGTTTCCCTGATGACGTTTGACAGTTGCCAAATTAGTGAAATAAACAACAGAATTATCAGATAATACCTGCCGTGAGTATTGCCGCATTCACCATCGGGAGGCGCTATAATCACTTTCGTAGGAGAATTTTGCTTTCACCATCCAAAATAAATAAAGTTATTCAACGTGCGTCCGATAGCTCCGCCTCTTCCACTACGTAAGGAAACATGCGGTCGTTGAGTGCGTGAAGTGTCCATCATTACACACTTCATTTTAGCGGCTGAATGAGTGCATCATCCGGGTAATTAAAGTGCACTAATTATTTTTAGAGTTTTCAGTGTGAACACACTACTTAAACTATTTATACTACAAAATGGCGTAGAATAGTGCATAAGTATGCGATTTGGGACGCAGCTATAAGTTTGTATTGTCTGTATACTCTATATTTTTCAAAATGTGTATAGCAATGGCCAATTTTGTGCTTCTTTATATTAGCTTTGAACGTTGTGTAATTTTCATATTGTTTTTAGGGAGACAATTTTACCATCTGTCCTGTGACAGTGGATGAGAAGAGCCTTTTGACTAATTTTGGTGCATTTGTAGAAATGTTAAGTAATGTACACTGGCCATGCCAAAATAAACGAATAAACATTTCAAACTATACCGACTGTGTGAGTCTGACAGAAGAAAATCATATACATTAAGTAGGATTTTTAAAAATGTTTGTGAAACTATCCCTTTAAAGGGGACGTATTATGCAGAGTTCACTTTTATAAGGGGTTTAAACGCAGTTGTGTGGCAAAAATGTGTAAAAATAGCCAGCCCTTAATGGTAATTTTTTTTATAATCACACTTAAAAGATAAATGAAACAGAAACGCTTTAATTGACTTTCTCCCTTTGTACATGTCAGCCCTGAGTGACTAGCAGATGTCCACCATTAGCCTTTTCACATCATACATGCCAAAGATAAAGATAGGATAAAGATGAGATTGCCTGAACAAATTTACAGGTATTTTCAAAAAGGGCCTGTTCACACATGATCCCTTTCTGAGAAAATTGCCGGTTATTTTCTGAAAAGGTCTGTATGTGTGAAAGGGGGTAATGTCAACAACTAAGGGTGCTTTCACACCAGTGAATCGATTCATTTGTTCCAAAACAGGGATTAAAATTGTTACATTGTTGCTCTTTGCTCTTGGTGCGGTTCGCTTTCACACGGCAAAGTTTCTAAACGGACCAAAAGAGCTAAAACAAGTGAGTAAACTCTCCTCACATTGGTCAGAGTTTCATGGTTTATTTTCCCACTCAGTCCCGCTCAGCTGTCATGCGTCCTTATTTTAATTGTTGGCGATGAGCAATAAGACATTATAAGTGAAAAGCTGTGCTCTCATTTTGAATGGTGACACCCACAGACATCGTCACCAGATATAAATCAGAGGGAAGACTCTCCCATACAGAGCCCTTGGCTAGACTGTAGTTCAGTCAATGTTCCTAACAGATAAACGGCTCTCGATAATTGTTCAGCATGCTTTCACTTTCGTATTTAACATGAAACGCAAGTAGGGATGATATATTGCCCTACTCATAATTTTCTCTTCATAAAGCCATATATGCCTATTACATATCCATAATACACTGTGATATAGCCGGGCTCGTATCGTTTTGCTTTCTCACTACAATCGATCTGCTCCAGAGTTTGTTTCAGTCGAGCCGAGACCACCTTCAGGCGATCTCGGACCGATTGATTTGGCACAAATCCGAGCGCGATTGCTGGATTCACATATGCCAAACAGACCGCGTTAACTGGGCAAACGAGACAGGTTCCGAATCAAAAGTCAAGGTGTGAAAGCACCCTTAAGAAGCATTATAAATGTTGAGTTTTAGCATGCACAAATAAAAACCATAGACTACCTTCTTCTGAGCCACTTCTTTTGACATTTTTTTAGTTTTTCGCAGAGACAACATCTTTGCTCACTGAAGTCAATTCACCACAAACAAAAACCTTGCACACTGAGTCCAATGCATATAATGAATCCATTCCAAAAAGCACAAAACATTTCAGAGTCATTTCACACAGTGATGCTTTGTTCTCCTCTCTCTTTTCTAAAGAAAAAAAAGAAAGGAATATGCTACATATAGAGTTCATCCTATAATAGAAGCAGCAGAGTTCAACTCATTATCAAAGATCTGCGCTGGATTATCCCCAAATGCAAAGTTTATTTTCAGGAAATCAGTGGTATTTTGATACATTGCTTGTGATACTTCACACATTTACATGCGTAAATAAATCTGGAACAGAGACTGGCAAAACCTATAGACATTATAATAGATGGCAGCCACACGTATCAGAACAACAGACCGAAGCAGACTATTAGAGGTGCCGCTAAGGCAGGGGTGTCAAACTCAATTCCTGGAGGGCCAAAGCCCTGCACAGTTTAGTTCCAACCCTGCTCCAACACACTTACCTGTAGGTTTCAAACAAGCCTGAAGGACTCCATTAGTTTGATCAGGTGTGTTTAATTAGGGTTGGAGCTAAACTGTGCAGAGCTGCGGCCATTTTGGAACTGAGTTTGACACCTGTGCTCTAAGAGAAAAAGTTATGACGATTCTGCAGGCCCACGCAGACACAACAACCTTTGTCTTATATTGTGCACTGTGTTTTTCATGATGTTATCTGTGGCTCAAGTGATGACATTTTGTATTTTGCCTTTCACTTGTACGGTGGCTCTGAACTGTCACCTCTCAAAGTGCTCTTTTGGATGCGAAAAAACTGAAGAAAAAAAAGATCCCGGTTCAAATTTTTTTTATGATGGACGAAAGTTTCAGAGGCAGTTTATTAATACCATTGACACACCTTAAAGTCAAATTTATATTTAAATGTGTAAAAAAATGGACGACAGTTTCGGTTTCAGTGTGCAGTAGCCTTGAACAAACATTGAACAATACATTTACTACAGTATTCGTTCATGTTAATAAACGTTATACGAAATATAGTTGTTCATTGATAGTTCATGTTAACTCAGTGCATTAACTAATGTTAACAAGCATGGACTTGGATGTTCATAATGCATTAGTAAATGTTTGATTATGATTAATAAATGCTGTACAAGTGTTGTTCATGATTAGTTCATGTTAGTAAATGCATTAACTAATGAACCCTATTGTAAAATGTTACCCTACAATTTCCTGATTTTATAATTGTCATATTTCTTTCTCTACTTTAAAATGACTAAACCATTCAGAAAAAAAGGGCTAACACTTTAGGTCACAATTAGCAGTATTAACAAATCAATAACTAACACTCCTCGCTTAATGAACGACTAATTATCTGTTTATTAATAGTTAGTAAGGGGGAAATTGGGTTTAGGTTTTGGTTAGGATTAGAGATGCAGAATAAGATCATACTTTATAACTACTAATGAACAGTTAATATCTTAATAATAGGCAGGTAATAAGCCAGTAGTTAATAGCATGAACTGTGACCTAAACTAAAGTGTTACCAAAAATGCTTACATGTGGTTAACCATGTGCAACTCTGTCCTCCAGGTATTTCTCACGGGCCTGTAGTCGCTGGTGTGATTGGTGCCACAAAGCCTCAGTATGATATTTGGGGCATGACTGTAAATCTTGCTAGCCGAATGGACAGCACAGGGCTCAGTGGGCGTATTCAGGTCCCAGAAGCCACCAGCCGTGTCCTGGCCGAACACGGCTTTATGCTGCAGCTTAGAGGGGAAATCTATGTTAAAGGAGTTAGCGAGCGGCGGGGAGCGGTCCGCACGTATTTCGTAAGCAGCAGGGAACACAATTCAAGCTACGCTGAGAGAAACACTAGCAGAGGGATCTCTCTCGGGAGAAACACTCTCGCCGCTGTGGTCTTTTCCCTGGTGCAGGCCCGCAAGAAAGAAGAATTAAGAGAAGCCAATGGAGGATTTCATCTGAAGGACATGGCATGAATTTGGATTGAAAAGTGGACAGAAGCCATATTTAATACCTCTTCAGTTTTTTTAGACTGGTGTCTGAGTCAATGCCTTCAAGTGATTTTCTGCATTCTCTGTCGTTCTTTCTGAACGGTACCAACTTCACATCTCATATATAACCAGATTTCTACAGGATTTCTTATTGTAACGGAAAGAACAAATTGCTTCTAAAAGTCATGTTTCTTATGTTCTGGAAGTTTTTGAATCATGAAATTGTGAGTTTATTATAGCAGAGCTGCAAATAAACACTTTATATTTTGGAACAAGACCGAAACTGCAAAAACAAAGGAACTCTGGATTAGATCAAACATGATGACTCATAGTTGGGATTTCTGTATCTTTATCTGGATATTTTTCCCCATAGTTTTCTGTAATCAACTGCCAATGAATTGTGAGAAATGAAGGGTCTGACATCACCATTGCAAAAAGCTAATTGGCCTATTATCTGATGCATGTGTATTAGTCAATGACACTCTGGAAAAGCTATAAATCTCAGGATTATTCATCCAGCTTAGACGACTTTCTATGAAAAGTAATATTTAGATTTTTTGTGCGTAATTGACCATTTATAAACTCTTTTTATATGATGTTTACATGATCACATGAGGTAGTGTGACAGGAAAGCTTCTGTCTCTGTTTATTGTTTTTAATGTTGTTGACTCAATATTGAGGCAGAATTACAATAAGGTCACGGTGAATGCATAAAGCAGGAATTAAAAATGCCAAAGTTCTGTTTTAGACAATAAAGGTATATTTTTAGTGCACGGTCCACCAAATTTTACTGAGTGCATTTTTTTTTTTTTTGGTATTTTATTCTTAAATATATTTGGGTTCAGTGTTTCTCTGATTAAGCAGTTTTTGGAAGCAGATACAAACAGGCTAACAATAAACCTTTTTGCTATGCCGCATGATGCTTTTGGAGTAACTTCATTTAAACTGTAAATAATCTGTGAAAAAGATCCAACAACTTGGTATACAATGAAGTGCATTTATTCTTCTTACAGTTTATCTGTCAAATATCAAAAACAAAAAACAAAAAACTGATTAGAATTAACAAAGTAGTTTCACCGGATGATGACAACAGCCTGAAAACCTGAAACAACTTATTTTCTCACAGCAGTATTACTGACATATTGAATATTACTGTACTGAAGAGAATGCTAAATAATAATAATAATTATAATAATAGTAATAAAAATCATAATAATCTAGAAGAACAAAACAGTAAACGCAAAAGAGCGGCCACAGATATGTTTGCGATGCTAATGTTGCATTAAAATATAGCCAAGTATAATGTTATTTTCAAGACCGATAAAAATAAAGAAAAAAAGTATTTTCACTTAGATTTTACCGTGTACATAGATTTTTGAAGCATAACTTTATAAACGGAAGTCATTTATTGAAGTTCATTAAAGCGGAAGTTTAACCCATAATTTATAATGCAGTCATCATGTGCAGATAATTGTTTTTCGTGGCATATTTAACAAGGTACTGGAAATATTCCTCAGATTTTGGTCCATATTAACATGATAGCATCACGCTGCTGCAGATTTGTCACCTGCACATTCATGATGTGAATCTCCCGTTCCACCACATCCCAAAGGTGCTCTATTAGATTGACATCTGGTGACTTTTGAGGCCATTTGAGTACAGTGAACTCATTGTCATGTTCAAGAAACCAGTCTGAGATGATTCGTGCCTTTTGACATGGCGCGTTATCCTGCTGCATGTGGCCATCAGAAGATGGGTACACTGGAAATTTTCTTTTTTCGGACCATTCTCTGTAAACCCTGGAGAGGGTAGTGTGTGAAAATCCCAGTAGATCACTAGTTTCTGAAATACTCCAGCCCACTAAAGTCACTTAAATCACTTTTCTTCCCCATTCTGATGCTCGGTTTTAACTGCAGATCGTCTTGACCATGTCTACATGTCTAAATGGATTGGTCAGTAAAACAAATAGTGATTTTTTTTTTTTTTTTTTGTGACAATACATGACCATTGTATTCTGGTATTTTTAAATGGAATGTTTAAATAAGACCAAAATATTTTTTGCCCAAAGCCAAAGCTGTTCACACAAGAAAAACTGCTTTATTGACAGAAAAAAACAGCATGTAGGCTACAATACTTTCTTTAAATGACATAATATTGTACAGCGCTTATAAAACATTTAGTTAAAAACGTATTTTTTCTGTAACTCCAGTTCTAAAGTCCAGTGCTCAAGTGTCTATTCTTCAAAACAATTTCAACGCAATCAATTTTCCTGTCTACTTGTAAGCATGAATCAAAGGTTTTGTGTACTAACCATCGCTAAAGTCATTCTCCACACAGCAGCTCTTCCAGCGTGAGTTGATAAGAATCGGGTCACGTGACGCAGTGGCTCTCATAGTTCGTCCGTTCACTGTCGTCGGCGCTTTATCTCATCTCACCGATCAACCGGCGAACAGCGGGAATTAAACATGTCCATCAACGAGGATAAGATTAAAAACAAACTTCAGTCTCCAGGGGATGACCTTGTCTTCTTCGTTAATGGAAAAAAGGTAAGGGGGGATTGAATAAGCATATTACATATCTCCAAGTGTTTCATAAATTCTTCCATTTTTTATTAAAGTTTTTATAGTTCAGAGTCTTTTCGTAATTCATTTTGTGCAGATCACTGAGAAGAATGCAGACCCTGAAATAACACTCTTGACTTATCTTAGAAGAAGCTGTATCCTTTTGATATTTTGTTCAGTGTCTGAATGCCTTTTTATTCATTCTGCAATGTTGTAGGCTAATGTGAAACCATAACACTAGCTTTTATGAGACGCTGGTATTCCTGTTTCTGCAATATTGTGGTTGATAGTTTGCTGTTTTCTGGGTCTCCTGGGTTTCTTGATGTTTGCTAGTGTGTCACTGTACATATTAATATTATATTTGAATGATTATTATCTAATAGTTTAGTCAGCACTTTTATTTTGCTGTTACGTCTGCTGTTTTTCTGTGTGACTGGCCTTTATTTAATATTTTCTCTTCAATTAAAAATTGGTCTATGCATGTAAAAGATTTACCTTTAAAATAAATGTGAGATAAATTAATGTTTGTGATCAACTGATTATTGATTGGTTTAATAATCTGTATGGAAAGTCAGGGAATCATTTTACTATTTTTTTAAAGTCAGATATTTATAATAATTTAGATTATTTCTGGAATCTGACATTGAGTATTTCCTTTTATTGTCTTCAATTCAATATGGGGAAAAAAGTCAAATATATTGTTATTATTTTTACATACAGCAACAACAACAACATTTATTTAAGTACAAGATGAATTTGTCCAGGGGCCTGTTTCAGAAAGGTGGTTTAGTGAAAACCCAGAGTATTTTAACCCTGAAATGAGAGAAACTCTGGGTTTTCGGTTTCAAAATGGCAGGTTTGTTAAACTCAAGAAATCAGGGAAATCAAGCCTGTTTCTGAAAGAAAGGTAACTTTAACTCAGAGTCAGTTACTGTGGTAACTTACTCTGTGAATCTAACCTGGTCTGGAGCAGGTTTTATTCTCTAAACTCTGAGTTTCTGTCGGTCTCCTCCCCTTTTTTAAAGTTGAAGCGTATTTCTCGCATTAGTCTTACATTTCCACACACCTATTTTAGAGCTCATTTTGGAGATGCCCATAAAAATGATTGATGGAAACGTCATGATTCACATAACTTTTGAAAATATTCATAATAAAACATTTGCATAACTGAGTAGGTTAAACTTTTATTTGATAAGAAAAGATGCGCATAAACTACGAAGTGCACTTAACAAATTACAGTATGTACATTAAAAAAAAGTTTGTTAGAGATGATGATGAAAATATGAGTAAATGGACAAACCAGCTGACTGAGCACACAGTAGAACATCTTAAATGTTGTTTTAGTCATTCTAAAATGCCTTAACTGTTTCAGTATTAGTGTATATTATCAATTACCTCCGAGCGTCTGGAGCGTGCCAAGATTGGCCGCGTCTGGCTTCAAACGCCCCCACGTGTTCATTGTGTCTTCTGAGGCGCAAGTATTAAATAAAAAGTCATTAACGCAGCTTGTTCTACCGCAGTAAATTCTGTTTTTACTGTTGATATTTGGCGCAAGTTAATCAGGAAGTGACGATTGTGTTCTCTTTGACTCGTTGGATAAAAACGCTGCTTTATTCGCATCTTTTAGGCATTATTCCAGTTTTGCACAAATTTATGTAAGCCTGATTTTGATGGAAACATAACTATTGCCTACATTTTTTGTCACACACAGAACAAAGTCACGTACAAGGCTTGTCCTTTTTTCCATAAATATTCAGCTTAACCTTCGACAAGTACTGTTACTAGATTAATGGGATTATTATTCTGTCTAAAAATTATTTTTAGCACTGCTTAGGTTCTTAGTGTTATATCAACCTCTATCTCTTGATCAATAAAAAGGCAGACACACAAGTGCACTGTTAAATCTATTAAAACTGATAAACGTGTATAAAAGTTTAGAAAAAAGTATAAACGTCACACATTATATTACTTATTTTATTATACTTAAATGTTTAAATAATTTAAATAAAAAATTATGCATTAACTTGAGCAGCTGTTTTCCCAGGCTAACTGTCTCTGTTTCACTGATGGTTGCTTCTTTTTAAGTTTATACACTCATATTTGCTAAAACTTTGCATGAGCAGATCAAGTTCAGCTGGGGAAAGAAATGGTGATCTCTTTTTTTAAGATCTTGCCATGGTCACTCATAATATCTGCGCTCCATTGATAATGCCTTTTTATAGTCATGGTGTGTGCGCTTAACTCTGAGTTGGTCTACTCAAAGTTGATTGACCCAACTCAGATCAGCTATTCTGAAACCGAAAACTCAGAGTTTTTAATCTCTCGGTAAATCAACTCAGAGTTCAAGTTTAAACTCCGAGTTGTTTGAACCTCCTTACTGAAACAGGCCCCAGGTAGGTTGAGCTGGTACACGAGTAAACGGTCATGTAAAATATACACCTGTCCTTAATCATTATTGGTAATATATTTTGTTTGCCTCTTTAGCCCAAACAAATCCTTTTTTTTTAGTCATATCTGGTATAAAAAAAAAATCTTTGCTTATCAGTTTGCACTTTTTACAGCATGTTTAGAGATGACTAATCTGTGTTGACTTCATCAATCATTTACACAACTTTCTAATGTCAAACAACAGAGATTTGTTGTTTCAAATGTGGTGTTTTCAATCACAGAGACTGCCGCCTGCTATGTTTCTTATTGGTGCTGGTTTGGTATAATCATTACGTTCTTTTTCCCATGACTTTATTCCAAGCTTTTTTCCTTAATGTTGTCACCTGCAGTGGGTCTGACAGGAACCAAACTGGGATGTGCTGAAGGAGGTTGTGGAGCCTGCACTGTAATGGTCTCCAAATATCATCCAAATCAAAACTGGATTATGTATCTTTTTACATTTTCAGCTTTTCAAAACTGTTTTTGGTTGCCCAAAGAAACTTTTAGTGTAAAGGTTTTCAGTGAACCATTTTTCAAAAAGTATAAAGAACTTTGAGTATAAACAACCTTTTAAGATTAAAGAACCATTAGTGTTATGAAAAGTTTCCATGGATGTTAAAGGCTCTTCATGCAACCATGTAAAGGATCTTTATTTTTAAGTATGTAAAGTGCACTGCTGTCCTTAAAGCCTAGAACAGGTTTATGATAACTTCCCCCGATCTTCCCCGATCACTCAGCTTAGATGGCCGGTCAAGCTCTAGAAAGAGTCCTGTTGGTTCCAGACATCTCCCACTTACGGATGATGGAGGCCACTGTGCTCATTGGAGCTTTTAGAGCAGCAGAAATTTTTCTTTAACCTTCCTCAGCCTTGTGCCTTGAGACAATTCTGTCTTGGAGGTCTACATAAAATTCCTTTGTCTTCATGCTTAGTTTGTGCTTTGACATGCAGTGTCAACCCTTACATAGACAGGTGTATGCCTTTTCAAATCATGTCCAATCAGCTGAATTTACCACAGGTGAACTCCAATTAAGCTGCTGAAAAATTTAAAAAATGATCAGTGGAAACAGAATGTACCTGAGTTCAATTTAGAGCTTCACGCCAAAGGCTGTCAATACTCACTTATTCTTCAGGTTTTCTATTTTTAATAAATCTGCAACAATTTCAAAAAATATGTTTTCACATTGTCATTATGGGGCATTGAGTGTAGAATTTTAAGGAAATAAAGGAATTAAATCTATTTTGGAATAAGGCTTTAACATAAAAAATGAGGAAAAAGTGAAGCGCTGTGAATACTTTCCGAATGCACTATTAAGTCCTGCACTGTCTTGATTTCTTCATTGTAAATCTTTATGCTGCATCTTCCATTCTCTGAGGTCGTCGTCACCTTCGTTTTATTGATGTTCAGGTGCAACCCTCTCACCTTCTTCTTGCACTTTCAGGAGTAGTCGCTCCAGATTTTCTCTGCTTTTGGCCAGTAGGGTGGTGTCGTCGGCATATCTAAGATTATTGATGTTCCTGCTGCCAAATTATACTCTGCTTTGAATGTCTTCTGGTAGTGCTTTTCATAAGACTGCACACAGGGTTAAGAGTGGTGGCGATAGAATTGCTTTAAATACTCAACATAAATGTAACAGTTTTGTATAAATGGATTCAGATATCCAATCATATTTTTGTATACAAATATATTTAGCAGAATAATATTTTTTAACCAAACAAGTTTACATTTTTCATGACAGATGCACACATGCTTGAGAAACGATGAATTGAGTAAGAAATGTATGGCAATATATGGTATGCATGAAAAATGGTGTCATTACAATAAAACTTTTCATGGTTTAATACTTATACAGATAAACATTTCATAGATGTTTTATTTTTATGAAGCTAAAAGGCATGTTTGACTCTAATTAAAAATGTGTTAAAGAGTTTAGTTGAGATGTTTAAAGTGGTGGTCCACTTCAATTTCATATTTTAAACTTTAGTTGATGTGTAATGTAGCTGTGTAAACATAAACAATCCCTGAATGTAATATGCTCAAAGTTCAATGCAAAGGGAGACATTGGCTTTTACAAAGTTAGCATAGCAAAGCCTACAGCGAACAAAGTTTGGGACTACAAAAAATACATTCGTGCTAATAAACGCTTCAGGTTACGCACATTCACCATGCGCATACACCCTGCGCAACAAAGGGGCATGGCTAGAGGCGCTGTAATGTAGCAGAGAAAGCTAAAATGCCGTCCAATCGCTGTTGTTTCCACAGAGCTTCTTCTGTTTCTGTATTTGGGCTTCCAAATGATACGACACGAAGAGAGAAGTGCTTACAGTTTCATTTTCATAATGTTCCAGAGAATTATAAAAGTATATAGCTCTAGCATTTGACAAAGGACAGCTTCTAGAATCTCTCCCAGTTCACTGCTGGATTTGGCTAAAAACTCCTCAAAGAAGGAGCAGCTCCAGCCATAATAGAAGAAGCTGCAGATTGTGAGGCACAACCTGTAAGTGTTTTTATTTGTTAAAATGTATCTATTACATGCACAGTTTCTAGCAGTAATGGTGTGTTGTAGTAAGGATGTAAGATTTAAACAATGGCAAATGCAGTTCGGCACTTAATAATTTAGCTACAAATTCATATTTATCTGTCAAACCGCTGTAAACACCCACAATCTTTAACACTACAGTGTCTCTCTATGTGGATGCTTTCCCTGTGTTCTTCATCTCAAATATCAAACTCGCAAAAGATATGTGAATGTTTCGTATTACTTACACATGCTTAGTCCGAAAATATGTGAAAGACAACAAGTCAGGTTTTGTTTCAGAGAACAGGGATGAGGTTCAGCTGTGTCCTCTGTATCCTTTTCTGTCTGATTCAGGCACAAACTGATACCACTAACAGCTACTCTGACTGACAGTGTTTACACAGCACAAAAGCGTGTGCTTGTAGGGGCTTGGCACTTTTCATGGTTATATGGAGCCGATCTGCAAATAACAGAACATTATGTTAGCTGACCAATCAGAGCCTCTTGAGGGCTGGCCTTTGGAGGAACTAGGAAACATGATAGTCGTTTTCATGTTAGCAGTGTAGCAGTATATAATCAAAGTAAGATATGAAAAAAGAATGTGATTTTCTACATGTCAAACTTGAGCACACATTGCTTTACATCCTATAAACACAACCTAGCCTTCAAAATACACTCTGGACCACCCCTTTAAGCAATATTAAGCTAAGTAATAACTTTTTTTATTTTAATAATTTTAATTTTAATTATGTAATTAGTAATTAATAACCTTTTTGTTGTAATTTACTAAACATTGGCTGTTAGCAGCTCAAATATAATTAATACAGGATTCTAAAATGTTGACAAGAATTGCATTTATTTATATCCTTGATTCTCTCTTGAAGTCACTATGCCATTAATGCCTGTCTGGCTCCTCTGTGCTCTTTGCATCACTGTGCGGTAACAACCGTGGAGGGCATCGGCAGCGTGGCAAGCAAACTCCATCCCGTACAGGTCACAGTTTAATCTTGTTCTCCCAGAATTGCAGATAATGATGAAAAAAAAAAAACGTGTTACGCTACATATGATTAAAGCATATGCACTTGCTTGCTCCATTCATAGTTTTCATCTGCATGCATCACACGATATGTCGGTGTCCTGCTTATTTGTGGTGTAGTAATTCTAACAACAATAATCGTTTTATCCAGGAGCGAATTGCAAAGGCTCACGGCTCACAGTGTGGGTTCTGTACTCCAGGAATTGTGATGTCTATGTACGCTCTTTTAAGAAACAACCCACAACCCACCATGCATGACATTCAGGAGGCTTTTCAAGGTGATTTTCAACTACTGTAGTCAAATTATACCTTTTATTTCTTTCTTAAATAATTATTTATTATAATTTTAGTACATTTTATTAATTATTTGTTATCCAATTGGTTGCACACAGGAAACTTATGCCGCTGTACTGGTTACAGACCTATTCTAGAAGGTTACAGGACATTCACAAAGGTGAGATAAACCGTGAGAAGGCTTTTTTCCAGTTAATAACTGAATTGAATTTCACAAAAGTGATTTTAAAAATATAATGTACATTAAATGAAAGTCTGCTTTAATGTTTCAATAATGTTCTGCCCCTATTCAGCAGCATAACAGAGATATTTAAGTAAAAATGGAACAAAATACAACTTCTGGACAGTATTTTTCCAAAAATATGGTACTTTTCATGACTAAAGCTTACTGACAAATTGGTGACATGTATGGGTAACATGAAAAATGTTGAGGTTTGAATGAAAGTATTAAGAAAAAGTGTAAAGATCAGATTAAAATATTTCACAATTACTTATTTACTTTATATACTATATTAGTATGTGTGTGTGTGTGTGTGTGTGTTTGTATGTATGTATGTATATATATATATATATATATATATATATATATATATATATATATATATATATATATATATATATATATATATATATATATATATGTATATATATATATATATGATTTATGTATTAGTATATATGATTTATGTTCTAAATATGCCAGACAATGATTTTTGGCATATAAACTATTTCCACACTGAAGAAAGTTTTTTTTAAAAAGTATCTTCTGTAAATCAAGGTAAAATGTTTGATAATTTTTAAATTGCCTCATTAAAATCATTAATCATTAAAAATGATTAAATGTTCAGGAAAAATACACTTAATAAATCTGTTTGATTGATTAATATTGATTATATTTAAGAAAATCATTCCTGCTAAACAACAATGAGCATTTTATAACATTACCTGTATTATTTTTTTAATTCAATACTTTTAGTTTGCAGCTTCTTTTATTAAATATCTGCCTCTTTTTATTTCAGGATGGGGGATGTTGTGGTGGGAAAAGTCAGACTAATGGCTGCTGTATGACTAATGGAAACACACAAGAGCATGTTAGTATGAGGAGAACATACATGCAAATACTATGCTTGATTTTCTCAAACCAAGTACAAACACATTTTTGTCCTGAACTCGTCCATTCACAATAAACCTGCACCATCCTCGGGTAGGAAATCAATGACATGGCAGCCATTGCATATTTGTAGGAAACCAGTCACATGCTTAAAGCAACACTCATGAGCGTGTGAGGTCAAATCTACAGTAAAACCATGAAACGAACAGTAGAAACTTCTGGATCACTGTTTTGCAATCACATTACTTAATGTCATCTAAGGATATTTCATCTTCAATAAATAAATATTTTATTGAGACATCTAGATTTTAGTTCTTCAAAAATAACTTTTTCTTTCTATTTTTAGGAAAATTCAGCACATCCAGTTCAGCACTTGTATGACCAATCAGAGTTTATGCCACTGGACCCGACACAAGAGATTATTTTTCCACCTGAGCTTGTGGTGCGTATAAGAAGTTTAATTTTCATATTGGACTATCATAGTAAACACATCTATATTTGTATCTTTTACATCTATATTTGTTCTCTGCAGAGTCTGAGTAAACAGACCCAAAGAGAGATGAGGTTCGTTGGGGAGCGAGTGCTTTGGATTCAACCCTGCTCCCTCAAGGAGCTTCTGGAGCTGAAGGCCACATATCCAAATGCCAAACTAGTCGTTGGGAACACTGAAGTTGGTGAGGCCCACTTACATTGGAATTACATTTGAACTTAGCCTCATTTTCCATGTCTCCTAGAGTTGAACAGTTGATTTTTACCATTTGTTAATCTATTCAGCCAAGCTCTGGATCTGGCAGGAGCACTTTTAGCTTAGCTTAGCATAAACTATTGAATCTGATTAGACCATTAGCATCTCACTTAAAACATTTTTTAAATAATTTTCCTATTTAAAGCTTGACTCTTCTGTTTTGATACATTGTGTACTAAGACAGACAGAAAATGAAAGTTGCTATTTTCTAGGTCAATATTTCTTAGAACTTTACTCTCATTCTGGTGTAATAAACAAGATACTTTGCTGTTGTATAATGGTTGAGCACTAGGGACTATTTTTAAGTGCATGTTAGGGCAGCAAAAATGCTGGATTTGGTAAACTTTGGGGATATTGGCAGAATTAGTGGGCCACCTGGGTACTTTTTGCCTACAGTTATATACTGTTATAACAAGTTATATAGTATTAGGGAAAAGGTTATTTAGATGCAGCTAAGGTATTAACTCATGATGATTTGTCAGCAAATCTTTCATAACAATGTGTTCCAGGGCCTAATGTCAATTTCAAGACTCCTATCTTTGATCTAACCACAACATTCAACTGCAACGCAATACAATACACAATTTATAAAGAAAGTTCACAAACAATTCACTCAAAACATGTACTTCTTTAGTTTTTGCAGCGCTCAGTGGTTTCAAAGCAGATTGTAATTGTTTTGAGTCTGTTTTCTAGGCATTGAGATGAAATTCAAAAACCTTCTTTATCCTGTGATTCTGGCACCAGCATACATTCCAGAACTGAATATCATCCAACACACTCAGGATGGTAAGTGAGCCACCAACCTTGAGGGATGTTATTTGATCATTTAAAGCACATATTATTTAACAATATAGTAACATAAAGTATATCATGAAGGGCATCCAGACTGGTTCCTGGAGGAGCACAATGGTTTAAGCTTGTACCCAGTGCTTAATTTGTAAATTGCGAGGTCCCGGAACAGATTAGGGTAAAGGATCCGGCAAGTAACCAGTGGAGGGAGAGGTGTCGCGGACAGGGGGAGAGGGGGGCGGGGTGTGTCGCGGAAGAAATTACAGATCAGGGTGGGTAGGGGTGAGGCGGGCGTGGGGTGTTGTGTGTAAGGTATAATGAGGTGCCATATCTGATTTCAGAGGTTGTTGTTCTAGCACAAATTAACCGACCCTGCTTCCACCCAAATTAGACACTTAAACCAGGGATGTCAAACTCAGTTCCTGGAGGGCCGTAGCTCTGCACAGTTTAGTTCCAACCCTGCTTCAACACACCTACCTGCAAGTTTCAACCTGAAGGACTCAATTAGTTTGATCAGGTGTGTTTAATTAGGGTTGGAACTAAACTGTGCAGAGCTACAACACTCCAGGAACTGAGTTTGACGCCTGTCACCTAAATCATCTAGTCCATGGGTGGGCAAACTCGGTCCTGGAGTGCCAGTGTCCTGCACAGTTTAGCTACATCTCTAATCAAACACACCTGAACATGCTAATTCGGTGTCTTCAAGATCACTAGAAATCTATAAACAGGTATGATTAGAGTTGGAGCTAAAGTGTGTAGGACACCGGCCCTCCAGGACCGAGTTTGCCCACCCCTGATCTAGTCAGAATCTTACTAGACCTAACTTCCAGGCAAGATTGTTGAAATTAAACACCATAGGATATTCTACCTCCAGGAGAAGGATCTGACACCTCTGGTCTAGTCTTTCGATAGCATTCACTATTTAGTGCGATTAATATTTACTATTTAATCTTCTCTATCTCAGGTATTGAGGTTGGCGCATCAGTGACGTTGACTGTGCTGGGGGATGTCCTGCAGTCAGCTGTGAAGAAGTTGCCCGCTTATCAAACTGAGGTTTTTAAGGCTGTTCTAGAGCAGCTGCGCTGGTTTGCAGGACAGCAGATCCGAAATGTTGCAGTATGTTGTTCCTGTAAACAAAAAGTGACACAAAGAGCTTTATATAATTGAATAGACTTGAAAATGACTGCCAGTTAATAACATAACAGTTAATAACATCCACAGTAAAATATAAGTTATTATAAATATATTTACACATTATACATTTCAGCTATTTAATGTATTCTTGCTTTCAGGCTGTTGGTGGAAATATTATGACGGCAAGTCCCATTTCAGACCTCAACCCTGTGTTTATGGCAGCTGGCTGCAAGCTAACAGTGATGTCCAAAGGTACAGAACCCTGTTTTTATTTAGCTCAAGGATCAAAGGTTGTAGCAATGCGCAGTGTAATACAGAATACAGAGCCAGTTTATGTGGAAAATCTGTAGAATTATCTGATTCCGGACTGTGCACTGATTTTACGAATAGTGCTGTTGTAGTCTGAATGTTATGATGGTTATTGCTAATAGGTTTAAAACAAATTAGCAACGCTAACTATACAGTTAGAAGTTACCTGGTGTTTGTTAGCCAAATGGATGATTATGTTACATAGGGTAAGGGTTAAGGATACTGAAAGCTGTGGTAAACAGGACTTTCACAGCACATATTAGCCTAGTAGCATATACTGTAGGGTGTTGACCCAAAATGTTTTGTTGATACTCCAGGTTTCCATGGGATTTTTTTGTTTGTTTTCTTGTTCTGTAGATGTTACGATAGCAGAGAGCAGTTTTATATCAATTAAACCTCTATTGTATATTCTATACAAATATATGTTTGATGTTTAAAGGGGAGAAACGTGTTCTTGAAATGGACGACAAGTTCTTCACTGGTTATCGTAAGACTGCTTTGAAGCCAGAGGAGATTCTTTTGTCCATTGAGATTCCATACACAAAAAAGGTCTGTATATCCATTTAAAACACATTTTGTAGTTGAACTTATCCCAGATAATAACTTTGTCATCCAAAGCCATATGATGTTCTGTCATGTGTTGAATAAAAGGATCTATAAAAATCTATTGATTACACACATCCATATAATGAAACTTAATATCAGTCTGGGTTGTCAATGCCGAAATGGACTTGTGAAGTCATAGCTAATTGTGTGAGAGAGCAAAATATTAATTAGTACTTCATCTCATGTGTGTCTCTGTGTACCACTGAACAACATCATTCTGGATGGAAACAGCATGGTTATTAAATATCACTTTTCATTCAGTCTGATCAATTGGTTTTTTAGGGTCAGTACTTCTCAGCCTTCAAGCAATCCCCTCGCAAAGAGGATGATATCTCTATTGTCACGTGTGGGATGAATGTATATTTCAAGGAGCAATCCAATATAGTACAGAGTGTCCGAATAAGCTATGGAGGAATGGCCCCTGTCACTGTTCTTGCTACGGCCACATGCAACAAGTTGCTTAACAGGTAAATGATGATGTCCAGCTTTCTCATTTTCATGTTTGACTGATGAGCTGAATGAATGCATCAGCTTCACAAAAATCTTTATTTGATTGCAGGCAATGGAATGAAGATCTTCTTGAGGAAGCCTGCAGCTCATTGGCTGAGGAGATGAGTCTATCTCCCTCAGCTCCGGGTGGGATGGTGACATACAGGCGCACATTGACTATCAGCCTCTTCTACAAATTCTTCCTCACTGTCCAGCACAAACTGGCTGTGAGCCTGCAGATGGAGGTTTTTAATTCTGATTACACGTTCAAGATTTTCAAAAAGTGTACACTCTTCTAAGATAGAAAACATCGGTTGTACTCCTAATTACTTAACTGTCAATGACTATTTGTCATTGTTATATATATCTTTAAAGGGTGTTACTGTTGATGACATCCAACCTGAGTTTTCCACTGCTACTGAGCTCTTCCAAGTGGACACACCATCCAGTGTACAGCTTTATCAGGTTAACATAATTGCACATGCAGCAATTATTATTTAATCAGCAATTATCAATTAATGGCATGTGTTGACAAATTGCTTAACTTTGTTTTTTTTGTTTGTTTGTAGGAAGTTCCTCCAGGTCAAAATGAGGATGATGTTGTGGGGCACCCTATCATACATCTCTCTGCTCTTAAACAGGCCACAGGAGAAGCGGTATACTGTGACGACATGCCTTGCTATGAAAATGAGCTTCATTTGGCTTTAGTCACCAGCACTAAAGCTCATGCCCTCATAAAGTTAGTTGAAAAGGATTCATGTCATATTTTTTGAATAATTAGTATTGAGTAGTTTGTAAGAAACAAAATTCTGTCATTATAAACGCACCTTTAATTTGGTCTAATCCAGTATGAAATGTTGTGTACTTTTGGACATAAACTTTGGGAAACCAAATGTGTGTTTTAGTTTCCCATTAATTGCCAAATTCTAGAGATGTGGTCAAGACCAGTTCTTCCAGGACCCAGACAAAGACTAGAGTCCCTATGACCTAGACCAAGACTACAGCCCATAAAACATAGACAAAAAGTATAACCCCTAAAATCACACCAAGACTGCACTCTTCTAAGATCTAGACCAAGACCAGAGACACTAAGGTCCACACAAATCCCTACAAACCAAGACCCAAATACTGGTCTACCCTACGTTCAAAACCTAGACCAAAACAAGAGACCCTAAGACCCAAAATACCCCTTAATACAGAAACCAAAACAAGAGACCCTAAGACCTAGATCACACTTTTAAAACCTAGACTAAAGCCAGACTTCCTAAGACCCAGACTACACACCTCAAGACCCAGTTCAGAATAAGAAACCCTAGACCCAGACCAAAGCTAGAGCCTTTAAGACAAGACCTTAAGGCTAATACTAAGGTTAGTTCACTCTAAGATCCACACCAAGACTAGAGTCTCCTAGGGAAACCCAAACTCAGACCACACCCCTAAAAATCCTTACCAAAACAAGAGACTCAAAGACCCAGACCACACCTCTCAAGACCCAGACCAAAAGAAGAAACCCAGACCACACTTCTTAAAACCTAGAACAATAGAAGAAAACCTAAGACCCAGAATACCCATCAAGATTCACACCAAGACCAGAAACCCTAAGACCCACAACAACACTAGAAACTCTAAAACTATGTCTGGATCCTCTAAGATGCAGGCTAAATCTACAATCAATAAGACCAAGAATTGAGCTCCTAAGACCCAGACTACTAAGACCCAAGACTACTACACTTAAGACTCAGAATACCCCTCAAAACCCAGACCAAAATAATAGACCCTAAGACCCAGACAACACCATTCAAGAACAAGACCAAGACAAAAGTCCTTAAGACTCAGATAAAGATAATAGACCCTACAACTCAGACCAAGACAAGGTTCCCTCAGGCCCAAACCAAGACTAGAGCCTAAAGTCTCAGACCAAGAATTTACCTACTTGATGAATTGGTTACCTGCATTCTTCAAAATATCTTCACTTGTGTTTAACTGAAGAAAAAAGCGAATTCAGTCGCAAAAGGGTAACTAAACTAAAGAGAATTTACTTTTCTAGGTTAACTATGATATACTATGATTTAATACATCCACATTGATTATGTTAAGTTATTTTTATTACTTGTGTCATAAAAAGGTTCAGTGAAACTAGATTGTTGTGATCTAAGACAATGATTATCCATGATTAAGGCTTAACTATGTGTGCATGTTTTATGTTTCTAGATCCATTGACACCTCCAGTGCAATGTCAGTTCCTGGAGTGGTTGCATTTATTTCTGCCAAAGACATCCCTGGAAGTAATATGACAGGACCTGTTGTCTATGACGAGACAGTTTTTGCAGATGATAAGGTGATTTAGTTTAGTGATTGTTCTAATAATAATAAAAAATTCATTACATTTATATAGAGCTTTTCCAGACAAAAGTTTATAAAAGCGGTTCACACATTGGGGGGAATCTCCTCATCCACCACTAGTGTGCAGCATCCACCTGGATGATGCCTTGGCAGCCTTATTGTGCCAGACACACACCAGCTGATTGTTGGAGAGGAGACAGAGTGATGAAGCAAATTTTGATATGGGAATGGTTAGGAGGCCATGATAGACAGAGGCCAGTGGGCAAGTTTGGCCAGCATGCCGGGGTTAAACCCTTACTCTCTTTTGAACGACATCCTTTTTATTATTTTTAACAACCACAGAAAGTCAGGTCCTCGATATAACATTTCATCTGAAAGAGCGCTCACTGAGCAGTATAGAGTCCACTTCACTATACTGGGGCATTAGGACCCACACAGAATGCAGGTTGAGCACCCCCTGCTGGCCTCACTAACAGCACTTCCGGCAGCAACCCAGCTTTCCCATGTGGTCTTGCATCCAGGTACTGACTGGGCGCAGCCCTACTTAGCTTCAGTGGACGACCATGTAAGAGTTGCAGAGAGCTAGCTGCCGGTGTGTTTATACAGGAATATACATATGGCAATGGGCATAGAGTATTGTGCTACAAGCAACAATATGGCAGGATCAGTACAAAGTTAGGGGAAAGAAAAAATAGAAATGAATATCCAGTAGGACATTATATAATTCCACACCTCAAAATATCACAAACAGATGTTTATACTGTGTAGATATGGTGTAATTTTCTATATTTGACTTTAAGGCAGAGAGGTGAGTAAGCTACATTATATTTGTGTCTTAAATGAGGTGTAATGTGTATACGACAGCAGTGATCCTCAACCGTTTTTTCACCGGGGACCGGTCAAGGCTCGACAATTTTACAACATCAACCGTTTTTTCAGAGGAAGATAAACTGACAAAACATTGCTGTTACTCTGATACAAGTTTTATTTATGGAAAAAAATAGGTTTGGGTGTTCATTGTGTGTGAGACAATTAGTTTTACCAAAATACAAGCCAAAGCAGATCGGTCTATTCTTGTCACGTGACTCGCACTCGAGTCGCGGGATCCATTCAGCTGGGTGCGTCTGGTCTAAAAGGCATCCATTGGAAACAAAAATTTTGTGCGGACTCTAGAAAAGACATAATATGCGTTATTTGGGATCTCCATCAGTTTATCTTCTTGCAAAGCTATGGTGGATTCACCTGATTTGATGACAACTAGGTTACAGATTTATTTCTTGGCAGTTTGCGAGTCCTTCATTGGGCCTTTCCCCTTAGCAAAGAAATTTGAAGTCTGTTTCTTACTCATTTTGCTGCTTGTGGGTTACATTTGGGCGCTCAAGTGACCGAAATGTAATCAAGTAAATATGGTCGTTTTTCAAAAAAAAAGAATAAAAAAAGACTTTAAAATAAAAAAGATAATTCAGACTCAGATAATAAATAAAACAGAAATAATTAATGATTTCTTGTGCAGCCCGGTACCAATTGATCCACAGATTAGTACCGGTCCATGGCCCGGTGGTTGAAGACCTGAACAACACTAGCCCTCTAACAAACAGAAAGGTTGTTGGCTAGAGACCAAACTATCTCCTATTCTTCTAAAATATCCACTTCAAGCTCTCTTTTCCAAATTGATCTAAGGTGTGAAGTACAGAACGTGTTATAATAGCACAGGGCCTTCTAGAGAGAAGAAATCAACTTTTGTTTAGCAGGATTTAAAATAGTTTTCTCAATTTACAAAATGTTGCCTTGGTTTTGAGGCTATAGTTTTAAAGACAGTCTGATCCAAATTGTTTACAGAAATTAGCTGTTGTTGACACGTAGATTAACTATAGTCAACAGAATGTCAAAAGAGGACAGTATAAGGATTTCCCATAAGAGACATCTTGCATAGGCAGCTATTTAACTGATTATGACAGCATGTGCCTTTTTGCATAGACGTCTGTTGTTAGTTATGATGCAGTGGATCAGGCGTGAGGCCACCGTAGCGCAATGGCTTTTACATTTGGTTCACAAAACAGAGTGTATCACTTGGAAGTTGTACCAAATGACGCGATGCAGTTGAGACAGACGTTTATTAGTTCCTGTGCAAAATTTCTCACAAGCGTCTCACCTGACTGCATACTGGGCTATACTATGATCAGGCATTTTTTGAATGGCATAATCATTTATTGATCCTTTGACGTGTACCTTAATGGTGGAACATCTCTGATGTGGCAAAGTTAAATGTAATCTTAATCTACATTATACAATATTACTCATTTGCAGCAGAGACCCATATTGCATACTGTTTCCTGAGGAAGCCTCTTTTACTCACAATGAAAAAAATAAAGTTAAATGGGAGATACAGTTAGTCAATTTTCATATTGTCATAGTTAAACACAGACACTGAAAAAAATGGCATCTAATTTTTTGGAAGCAACGAATATTATGTTCTATAACTTCACTTCTGAATAACACGTGCCTTGATAAATATGAGAATATATGTAAACAATATTAACAAAATTTCCCAATCTTTAGATTAGTAGTGTATGTTTGATATGGCTCACATGCATATAATGTGTCCTCAATCTGATCTTTCATACTAGGTCACATGCGTTGGACATATAGTGGGGGCCATTGTGGCGGACACTCAGGCTCATGCTCAGAGAGCAGCCAAAGCAGTGAAGATCAGCTATGAGGAACTGAAGCCTGTCATTGTGACCATTCAGGTCTGTACAGTATTTACTTCCAGGGCTTGACATTACCACTCGCCAAATGTGGGTAGATTTCAGTTGTGGCTGTTAGACAGCTGCTCCCGCTAGCCACTTTGGCAGGTTGAATATTTTTAAATTCTAGTTTTCTTAAAAGTCATGTGCATTAAAAACTAATTGCAATGCTACACCACGAAAGCTCAATGTCTCCTTTGCTTGAGTTCAGTTATTTAATCTTGCGTGGGAGACACTGCTGAATTGGTAAATACCATCGTGCATTCCTCATTACTCACGCTGTGTGCCAATTATTTGGTTTTTATTTATGCATTAGCATTGGCTTTGTGTGTAATCTACTCATGCAAATACTTAATTTATGCTTTTGGTGTGAACCCAGCATAAGACCAGTAGAGAAGGAAGGAATCTGATTATGAAAGATGGTTATGATATTTATAATATATCTGTCTTTCATTCACTCATAAAATGTTAATTAGATTTTTATGAATTGTAATGAATTATCCAAACATGTTTTTTTTTTTTGTATTTTACTGCAGAGATTATTCTACTCCACAGCACTATATTTACTGCTTTTGTAATAACTATTTTAATAAATTTTTATTTTTAACAAATAGTTTCTAGTTAAATAAATAAACAAATATATATATATATATATATATATATATATATATATATATATATATATATATATATATATATATATATATATATATAATTCATTCATTTTCTTGTCGGCTTAGTCCCATATATATATATATATATATATATATATATATATATATATATATATATATATATATATATATATATATATATATATATAAAATATAGCATCTTTCCCGTTTACACTTTTAATTGTGTATTGATTACAAATTCCTTTATTTATATATGGTATGACCGGTAGTGTATGTATTTGCCAAGACTATAGAATACACAAAACATGTAACCCATTAAGTTCTGAATGGAAAAAACAGTCTATGCCATAGACTCTATGGGGAAAAAGTGTAACGGCCAATATGGTGAACGAAGCCCCGCCTTCTAATACAGGAGCCAATAATTGATTGCTATACATTGACAATTCTCTAGGGAGGGGCTCAGACTGAACATGAGTTTAACTAGATTCTGTGTGATTCGATTATTTAGAAATGAAACTACAGAGATAGTTATTGTTAAATATTCCTAATATGAAATTTAATCATAAGCTTGGCAAGCAATTTTAGAGAGTTTGACGATTCCTGATTGAAACTGAATGCTCGAGCCTACTGCCTAAAAGGCATTTTATAGATGGCTGCCAAGTGAAATGACTTACCTGAAAGGGACTTTAGTATTAGTCAACATTTAAACTGGATCAAAAAAGATCTGTATCAAAGATGTCCTAAGAAAAGAACGAGTGTTTAGGTTATAAGTCAAATTTTATGAAATGTTTTGATCCACTTCAAATGCTGCCTGCTGTATACCAGCTGTGTATACCATATTATGCATATTATAATGTGGGTGGTCACAGGAGTTTTAAATGACCTAGATCAAGTTAAATTACTTAAAATTAAGTCATTTTGCATGCCAACATCAATTTTAAGCATATTAAATGTATTTTCCTAACAACATAATTGTGGCTAGTGAAAATGCAGAGGGGCTAGTAACTTTGAAATCTACTAGCTTAAGTGGCTGGTAAGCAAAAAAGTTAATGTCAAGCCCTGTTTACATCACACACTTAAAAATGACATTTGCTGTTTGTTCAAACTGGTTATTTAAAATGAGCTGAAATAACACAATTTTTTGAGGGCTTTTTGTGACAACTTCATTATTTTATGTTCAATCCACTTAAATGTACACTTAAATTAAGCTAACTTAAATCCTTCATTCTTTCCCAACACAAATTTGAATGGAATTTGTATTCAACACGATTGTATGGAACCCAGGATTCTGCTTTTGGCAGACACTTTTATCCAGGGCCGGAGTGGGACTCCTTTTCAGCCCTGGAGTTTCAAGCCTCAGACCGGCCCACCTCAGTTCACGACTGACTATATTAAAATAAGGTCATTTCCAAATCAGTTTCTAATGACACTATCACGTCTTTTTTTTTTTTTTTTGAGAAAACAGCTGCTTTAGAACTTCAAATGTTCATCAACCCTAACAGTATCATATGTCTTAACAATAAATATAAAAAAATAAATTACTCAGACGAGGAACGAACCCGGGTCAGCGACGTCGCAATCTAACGTGCTAACCACTGGACCACAACAGCAATAAATTGAGTAATGACTCATCTGAATCATATCATCATTAACCTGTAGGCTGCATCTTGCTAAAAAAAATACAAAATAGATAAAAAAAAAGCAGAGCTGCGGTAAAATAATGAATAAAAAGGCTGTGGTCAAGTAAATAAATAAATTAATTAAAAAAGTGTGACTGCTGAGAGCAACAGATTCTGGAGCTGGGGACACCGGCCCTCGCGGCCAAAAAACAGACCGGCCCACCGGGAATTCTCCCGGTCCTCCCGATTAGCCAATCCGGGCCTGCTTTTATCCGAAGCATGTATCCAATAAATTAACATGGATATTCTTAGGGCTAAAATAGGACTCAAAACCACTGATCTACATTATTTGAATGAGAAAAATAATGGTCACATGCTCTGACCTTTCACCCTTGCTTAGTGGTTTTTCTGCTGTCATTATTGCATAACCAGATTTTTCAAGGTTTTCAGGGAAATGGCTTGTAGTTCACAAATACATAACACATGGAGAGATAAGCTTGTCTGCTTTGCTAACATGTTTGCGTTCACTCTTTCAAACAGGATGCTATTAACAACAAGTCATTCTTCGAGCCAGTTAGAACTATAGAAAAAGGAGATGTTGCACAAGGATTTAAAGACTCTGATCACATCCTGCACGGTATTTATACATCTATATTTTATTCCAAATCATAACGATACACTGCATTCTTCTGAAAAACATATACCTAATAAAAAGATTACACATTATGTTTATTGATGAAACAGTATGTAAATCAATAGTAGATCTGCAGTTTTCTTTGCCACCATTTGTATCACGGTCAGACCTGCTTATTCTATAGGTGAGATGCACATTGGAGGGCAGGAACAGTTTTATCTGGAGACTAACTGCACACTGGCTGTCCCTCGTGGAGAGGATGGAGAAATGGAGCTGTTTGTGTCGACACAGTCGGCCTCCAAGACACAAGTAAATACACAAAACATTCAGTCTTTTTAGGATTTAGTGTAGGATAGTAATTCCGATCCACATCAATACAATCATAGAATCAAAACAGAGAGATCCCAGCAGGCAGACAACATCATAAGACGTGTAATATTAGGTTAGATTTTGGTCATGATGTTAGGTGACTAAGGCGGATGATATTGGTTATCTAATTTTAAAATAGTATTAATGCAAAATATAACGTTGATTGGACTGTCCTGATGCACATGTTCTGCTGTGTTTGGCCCAGGCTCTGGTGGCTAAAGCTTTAGGTGTTCCTGCTAATCGGGTGGTGTGTCGTGTGAAAAGAATGGGTGGAGGATTTGGAGGGAAAGAGAGTCGAAGCACCATTCTATCCACTGTGGTTGCTGTTGCCGCACAAAAGTAGAATTTCACAAATAAATAGTCATTTAATGTTAAGGATGAACTTTTAGTGTAGGTTAAACATACTGTTTTATGTTTTTCCTTTAGGGTTAAGTGCCCGGTTCGCTGCATGTTAGATCGTGATGAGGACATGCTGGTCACAGGTGGCCGCCATCCTTTCTTTGGACAGTACAAGGTAAAAGTATATACAAGTTAACCAGATATTGTCCATGTCCTGATTGGACTTTAATGAAGCTCTTTTGCTTTGTAACATCATGTTTAGGTGGGTTTTATGAAGAATGGAAGAGTGATGGCACTTGAGGTGACGCTCTACAGCAATGCAGGCAATTCACTGGACCTGTCATTGTCAGTGAGTGCTTTTGAATGTCCTAAAAGTTTTGAACGTCTGACACCCCCCCTAGTGGTCAATAAGACTCATTACATATTCCCACTAACGCTGCTGACCCACAGTGGTGTAAAAGAGTTTAAGCATATTTCATAAATTATGTATTCCAAAGCACAGTATTAATATATATATAAATATATTATACATATTAATATAGTATTATAGTATATATATTATTAGTTTTATAGTATTAATATATATATATATATATATATATATATATATATATATATATATTATTAGTATTATAGTATTAATATATATAATATTAATATAGTATTAAAGTATTAATATATATATATATATATATATATATATATATATATATATATATATATATATATATATATATATATATATATATATATAGTATTATAGTATATATAGTATTAATATATATATATATATATATATATATATATATATATATATATATATATATATATATATATATATATATATATATCCTGGAGGGCCGCAGCTCTGCACAGTTTTGCTCCAACCCTAATCAAACATAGCTGATCCAAATAATCAGGGTTTCTAAAGACTATTAAGCATGTGTGAGCTGGAGGGGGTTGGAGATAAACTATGTAGAGCTGCGATCCTCCAGGAATTGAGTTTGAGACCATTAGTTTAAGGGACAGTTCAACCAAAACCAAAAATTCAAGTCATCAAATTTTACTTAGCCGCGTTTTTAACAAACCTGTTTGTGTTTTTTTCTGCTGAATAAAAAAGTTATTTTGAAAAATGTGACCATTGACGTTTGTAGTATTTGTTTTTAATTCTTTGGAAGTCAATGGTTTCAGGTTTTTAACAATTTTTAAAATGTCTTCTTTTGTGTTAAAGAGAAATAGGAAAGGTTTGAAACCACTTGAGGGTAATATTGGTATTTTTTTAAGGTGAACATGTGAGATAAATCTGGCACATGGTGGTAGATTCCTTAGTTATCTGACAAATCCCATTTACCTTTCCAATTTTCATTACTGTCATGATGGCAAGTCTTTCTAAAGTGACCCAAACCCTCTGCACTTTCAGAAATAATGGTACAGAAGCTGTCACTGAGGCAGTACCATTTCTAAATGTATATATTTGTACCTGAAGGGTTCATAATGTAAAGTAATGTGTATTCATATAGCACATTTATCATGTATGGCCATACACCAAAAGTGCATCACAATCATGAGGGGGTCTCACCACACCACAATCTGTGTGCAGCATCCACTTGGATGATGCGACAGCAGCCACAAGACAACGTCGCTAGTTACTATACACCAGCTGTTGACGGAGTGGAAAGATGGTGATAGAGCCAATTCAGTGGATGGGGATGATTGGGAGGCCATGATGAGTAAGGGCCAAGAGGGAATTTAGCCAGGACACTGGTGTTACACCCCTCCGCTTTATGAGAAGCGCCATGGGATTTTTAATGACCACAGAGAGTCAGGACCTCAGTTTAACGTCTCAACCGAAAGACGGCGCCCACAGACAGTATAGTGTCCCCTTTACTTTTACTGGGGCATTAGGACTCACAGAGACCACAGGTTGAGCGCCCCCTGCTGGCTTCACTAACACAACTTCCTACAGCAACCTAGTTTTCTCTTGTGGTCTCCCATCCAGGTACTGACCAGGCTCAGCCCTGCTTAGCTTCAGTCAGTAACCAGTCTTGGGCTGAAGGGTGATATGGCTGTGGCTTATAATGGTACCTCAAAGGCACTTCTAGGCACTAATCTGCACCTTTGAGGTACCACTGTGGACTCTTTGGGTACAAAATATGTATCTTTAAAAAGGTACTGCCCCAGTGGCAGCTCATGTACCTTTATTTCTCAGAGTGTGGCAGCAGATTTTTCATGCAAATAGACTAGACTTGATCATTACAAAGAAGTTGATCATTACAAATCTGTGATTACGTGACTATCATTATATATCATCCTGTGGCTGAAGATGTGCTGACAGGGCCGGCACGTCCATAGAGCCGACGTAGGCAGTCGCCTAGGGCAGCAGAATACAGAGGGTGGCATCCCCGACACAACTCTTACCTCTCCCGCCCTCAGTTATATCCGCGTCTAGGGCGGCGTCCGCGACACTACCCTCACCACCCGCGCCCTCAGTTATATCCTCATCTAGGGCGGCGTCCACGACACTACCCTCACCACCCGCATCCTCAGTTATTTCCGCGTCTAGGGCGGCAGAATAGGGAGGGTGGCTAATTTTGATCACTGTGTTTTTCATGAAATAATGGGTCTTCCTTGAAGTCTCTTGGCTATTTTGTAAAATACAGTTCTACTAGCATGATATAGTCACAACTTTCCTTCCAAAAAAGCAACAAAAAACAGAACAAAAAAAAAAAAAAAACAGAGAAGAATACATTATTTCTGGGGGAAAAAATAAAAGTTTATAAATAGTCCTCTAATTAAGTTCTCAGCTACTGTGCCCCTTGCTGTTAGAATCAGCTTCCAGAAATGATCAGATGTGCTCCAACATTATGCACATTCAAATCAAGACTTAAAACACATCTGTTTAGCTGTGCCTTTACTGAATGAGCATCGGCAGATCACACTATAGTCTTTCTTTACTTCTTTATTTCCTGTAAAACCTGTTTTAACACATTTTATTCTGTTGTTAATATTTTTGTTGTTTTTGTTTGTTATAAATATATTTTATGTTTCTTTTATTCTTGTTTATGTAAAGCTCTTTGAATACCATTGTGTATGAATATAAATAAATTTGCATTTGTCTTGCCTCTGGTCTCCACTGTAAACATCAGTTGTGTTTCTCAATACACAGATCCTGGAGAGGGCGCTGTTCCACATGGATAACTCCTACAACATTCCTAACATTTGTGGCACAGGCTACATGTGTAAAACCAACCTGCCGTCTAATTCTGCATTCAGAGGCTTTGGTGGGCCGCAGGGCATGATGATCGCAGAGAGCTGGATGAGTGATGTGGCCTTGAGCTGCGGTCTGCCTGCTGAAGAGGTTCAAACCGAATAATTATTTCTCCCGCAGTCCAGACACATGTACACAAATGTTTCACAATCCTCTGCTGCTTCCAGGTGAGGAGGATGAACATGTATAATGAGGGAGATCTCACACACTTTAATCAACGTCTGGACCAGTTCACCATCGCTCGCTGCTGGGAGGAGTGCATGCAGCTCTCAGACTTCAACAAGCGCAAGGATGCTGTGGAGCAATACAACAGGTCAGAAAAAAAAACATAATTTTAGATAAGTGTAGTAGAAATAATATTATATAAAGAATTATCATAACAATATAGTTAATTATGTGTTATTTTACAGTTCTGTGCAAATATCTAAAGGCCATCATTAGCTTTAGCAATGGGAAAAACTGTCATGAACAGGCCGGGTTCAGAGACCTAAATTTTATAGAGCATGGAACTACCTGAACAGAGGGGAAAATCTAAATCCGGGTTGGAGGAATAACTAACTGAATTCTAAATAAACTAATCTCCATTAATTTAATCCTAATGAAAAGGCCAAAAGATAAATATATCTTGTCATTACAACTTTGCTAAAGAAGGCTAAATCAAGGCTTTTGCATAAAATTATATTATTCATTCATTCATTCATTAATTTATTTATTTTCTTTTCGGCTTAGTTCCTTCATAAGTCAGGGGTCGCCACTGTGAAATGAACCGGCAAATTATCCAGCAAATGTTTTACGCAGCCCTGACTCGAATCAGTGACCTTCTTGCTGTGAGGTGATAGCGCTACCCATGGTACCATCGCCCTGCCCATATTATATTATATTATATTATATTATATTATATTATATTATATTATATTATATTATATTATATTAATTATATTATATTATATTATATTATATTATATTATATTATATTATATTATATTATATTATATTATATTATATTATTATATGTTCAATAATTTTCTTTTCAGCTTAGTCCCTTTATTAATTTGGGGTCGCCACAGCGGATTGAACTGTCAACTTATCCAGCATATTTTACACAGCAGATGCCTTTCCAGCTGCAACCCATTGCTGGGAAACATTCACACACACTCATTCACACACATACTGTACACTACGGACAATTTAGCTTACCCCAATTCACCTATACTGCATGTCTTTGGACTTGTGGGGGAAACCGGAGCACCCGGAGGAAACCAACGTGAACGTGGGGAGAACATGCAAACTCCACACAGAAACGCCAACTAACCCAGCCGAGGCTCAAACCAGTGACCTTCTTGCTTTGAGGCGAAAGTGCTACCCACTACGCCACCGTGCAGCCAATATTGTATTATATTATATTATATTATATTATATTATATTATATTATATTATATTATATTATATTATATTATATTATATTATATTATATTATATTATATATTATTGCTGTTGGTTATAAAAACATTTCTGAGCTTGTAAAATAATAGTAACAAAAAGATAATAGATATAGGTAATAGATTTTTAAAAGAAATTCTTAATTATTAACAAAGTGTATAAACAAAAACTATTTAATGTTTACTTTGCTGTAAAATCATGTACTGTACAACTGTACATTATAAATTTTCAGTGTCAAAAGAACAGTATTACTGCTGCCATAGTTATCTAAAAGTGTTAAAATATTGTTTCATTAAAATCAAGTTAAAATCAATAATGGATGAGGATGACACACTAATCTAGCTCGAAAGGTTGTAGTTCACCCAAAACTAAAAATAAAATTCAATGGCTAACAGCCATCTTAGTCTGAAAATTATATGTACATACACAACAAAATGTACACAAATGGCTTCTGACGATACACTGTAAACCCCTCTGTAGTCGATACTAAAAATATTAAGTTCATATAACTTTACATTACTTAAAATACCAAGTGTTGGCATCAATACTTAAACAGGTATGTTCAACTTACTCATTAGGCAGCAATAGTTAACATTTGAATTTTTTTTATAGAATTCACCATGTCTCTGTTTAAATGATTAATTTCACTTGAAATTCTGCCTTGACAACCACGCTGATTGGTCAGTATATGTTATATGACACAAGGTGGTCATTTTGCTTGTGATGCTGAATTTCGCTGAAGCGCAACAGGACAGAGGCACTACCTGAACACATCTGACCCACCCTATACATGCAGGAGCGACACAGTGGCACAGTGGGCAGTTCTGTCGTCTCACAGCAAGAAGGTCATTGGATTAAGTCTCAGCTGGGTCAGGGACTGTGTGGAGTTTGCATGTTCTCCCCATGTTGGTTTCCTCCAGGTGCTCTGGTTTCCCCCACAAGTCCAAAGACATGTGCTGTAGGTGAATTGGGTAAGTTAAATTGTCCGTAGTGTATGTGTGTATATCCTGGTCCTCCAGGTTGGGGGTTGAGCGATGGCCTAACAATCCATCTTAACTCAATTTTAGTTGTCGATTTCCCATTACTCAAACGAACTGAGAGAATCACTTTGCTCAAATCATTTGAGTAGTCTCAAATTAAGGTTTACAGTCTACATTGAGGCCATTTGAAGCAAAACGAATGATTTGTAAGAGAAACGTAACAGTATGTTTTATACATTTACAATATAATGACCTTGCACATACTGCAGAGTGTTGTGAATTACTTCAGGACTGTTTGCCAAAGCTAAAGACAATAATGAAATAAATAATGTACAGATCCTTGCTCAGACCAATTGTTTCACTTTATAAAACCTCAGCTTCAGCGTTTCCACCGCAAATACTGCAAAGCTTGGTGGGTAAGAATTGCTGTAACTTTTTGTAATGCAGGCATCACCGCTGGACCAAGAGAGGGCTGTCCATCATTCCCACCAAATTTGGCATCAGCTTTACTGCTGTTTTCCTCAACCAGGTCAGCTTCCATCCTCTCAGACTTAAACTTATGATTAGAAAGAGGTGATTGTGTTCATGTATGTGACAGATATTTCTGATTCAGGCAGGGGCATTGGTACATGTGTACTCAGATGGATCTGTACTGCTAACTCATGGTGGAACAGAAATGGGGCAAGGTCTGCACACAAAAATGGTCCAGGTAATGCAAAGTAAACACTTAACAAAAAAAAAAAATATATATATATATATATATATTTATATATGTATATATATATATATAGATATCGTTTTGATCACAATTCATGTTGATTTTAATGTGTTGTGTTGTTTAGGTGGCTAGTAAAACTCTTGAAATCCCCTGCACAAAGATTCACATCACAGAGACCAGCACTAGCACAGTTCCCAACACCAGCCCTACGGCCGCATCCGCCTCCTCTGACCTCAACGGGATGGCCGTCTATGTAAGCCTCATTCAACAGATATTCACTCTTTTTTTAATGAACACTCTGCAGTTCACGAGTTTAGGGTCAGTAACATATAGTAATTTATAGTAAAAATACCATAGTGTTTTTGTAATATACTTCAGTAAAGTCTATCGTACTGCATTTATTATGTTATTTACCATTAATTTTTAATGAAGGGAATAATATGCTGTAGTATTTCTTATCATGAACTGAAAAACTGTAATAAACACTGTAGAATACGTAATACACAGTTTTATTACATTAAACTGTGGTGTTCTAGTATAATATACTGTATACATTGTAGTCACTAGTACAGTGTTGAGTTGTTCAAACTACTATAGATGCTGTATTACTACAGCAACTATAGAATTCCCACAACTGATTCATTCAAGTATTTTACTATAGTATGGTTTAAAAAATTATAACATTATAGTATTTGCTATAAATTACTACAGAGTAATACTATAGAGTAATACAATTCATTTTAAAGGAATGAAATAATATGCTGTAGTTTTACCTATAGTGAACTGTAAAACTGTAATAAATACTGTACAATACTTTAATACATTAAACTGTGGTGTTGTAGTGAAATATATGGTATATCGTGTAGTTGTAGAAACTAGTACATTTTTGGGTTGTTTAAATTATTGTAAATGTAGTATTACCACAGCAGCTGTAGAATTTAGACAACCAATATATTATTTTAATATAGTATAGCACTATAACACTATATTATTTTCTAGAAATTACAATAAAAATAAATCATGTGAGCTCTATCTGATAGCATGCAAAGTGCTGGAAATGTGCATAATGAAAGTTAATCCTTATCTAGCACAGCATAATGTTTCTTTTTCAACTTTGCAACTAATGCCCAGTTTAGCTGTGATGTCACAGTAATACATTACAGTTTAAACATATTAAATTTTAATTCAATTTGTATTATATTTTTATGTAACTGAAGTGTTAATTTATCCTCAATGATATATTGTGTTATTAATTAATTACCCTCATGTTGTTTTAAACCCCTGAGACCTGAGCTCTCTGATCCTCCATAGACAGCAATCATCCCGAGTCTTTTAAAGTGCAGAGCAATACCAAAATTATCTTCAAAACTGATTGACCATATGCTTCTATGTTCTATGTGAATATTACGAGCTATGAAAATTCTGTGCGCACTTTATTTTTGTGTACACTTTAAACTTTATTCAACAGTTTCTTCTGCTCTGTGCCATTATCCATTTGTTAAGTCGTGACATATAAAATACTTTATCCGGGTCCGAGTCGCCAAAATATTAGTTTGACCACTTTTAGTCCTTTGACATATTAAAGTTGATTTTATATAAAATCATATTGAACACATCAGTCTCTGGACTTGCTGGATCACAGACACCAATATTTTAACAGTTTATAAAAAATGAATCACTGTCTGGCCCTCTGATATTAGGCTTGGTTTTATATATATATTGTGATCATGATTTCCGAAAGTGTTACATTGCTTTGTAACCATTTATTACTACCATTTGTTAAGTCTCCCCGTACAGCTTGATATAGCGATTGAACTTGGAAGCCACTTTTGCGTAACGTTACACTTAACAAGTGGATAGAGCGCATATTCATGACAGTGATGTGTTTTTGTGTGTGCCCCACTGCTAACGCATTACCTTAGATGCGTCTCTGCTTTGTTTCAAACAGAGGAACTTTTGAACATGCTACCTCCCTATACTGACATTGAGGAGATGAATAAAATCATTTTTGTTGTATGTGTGCACTAAAAGATTTTTCCAATTAAACCACTGAAGGCATAGTGTCTGTTCTGAAAATGTGGTACCTTTCTAGACTTTGAATGTCTGTTGCAGTCTATGGAGGATGTGGGAGCTGTCTGATTTCATCCCAAATTTTTTAATTTGTGTTTGAAGATGAATAAATATCTCCGGGGTTTAGAATGAATGAGTAATTAATGACAGAATTTTCATTTTTAAGTGAACTAACCCTATAAGAGTTTTAATATTGCTGTCTTGGATAACATGAAATGAATAAAAAACTAAATAAAATGAAAAATTACCCACCCTAAACCTTTGAACTGTAGGTTTTCCAAGTGAGCATTTGCGTCTGAATCTTTTATTTCACAATACCTTGTAATGTTTCATAGATTGCTTGCCAGACTATACTACAGAGACTTCAGCCTTTTAAAGAAAAGAACCCCAAAGGCTGCTGGGAAGACTGGGTCAGTATGTAGATTTTGTAATTATATATGTATATATATTCAATATGATGTATACATTACTCAACATATTAATGATATTTGCAGGTCACAGCAGCCTACTTTGACAGAGTAAATCTGTCTGCCAATGGATTCTACAAGTATGCTACTATAAACATACTATAAACAATAAAAATAAGCATTTTCATGTTTAAAAGTGCTTATCATGGTGCTCCTCATATAAATAAGAGTTATTACACATCTCATATTTCATAGGACTCCAGATCTTGGTTATGATTTTGACACCAACTCAGGAAGGCCTTTTAACTACTTCAGTTATGGTGTGGCCGTCTCAGAAGTGGAGATAGACTGTCTAACTGGCAGTCATAAGGTAATATCTATGTGAAATGTCTGTTTTAGTGACTAGAGTACAACTACTTACATATTAAATCAGATGCCAATGGGAGAAATAAGTACACAAGTGACAAGTGGCAAAACACAAATTAAGTTTCTGCTGGTCCATAGTCTTTGTAAATCTATCCCAATAATTTCAAGGTGCTCCTGTCAAAATTCGACTTCTCATCAATTAGAAATTATCAGACAGGAGGTTTTGAATATCAGAAAATAGACTTTATTCTCCATAATAAAGCCGAGAAAGAGCAGAGCAGACCCCCGGGGCATTCTAAAGTCTCTCCTGGACAACTCCTTTTTTTGGTTCTCTCTTTCTCTTTGTCTTTCTAAAGTCTCTGTGCTTTCCACAATCTTTATACAGGTTATTTGACACACCCCTAGGTCTCATTTTAACTCTTGACCATTTTTAAATAGGTTTCTACTCTAAGTGGTCCTGCTTGGCTCTCTGCCAGCTTGCTATGGTCAGCGAGATGTCACAGGTCTATGTCATGTCAGCAACTGTTTTGAAACCAAAGTTCTCTCTCCATAGATGCAACTTATGCAAAAGGATTAAGTGTTTACATACATTGTCATGATAGCATAATCACTTGATAATATGTTACTCATTCTAACTTCTGACACATATAGCTTCATACAAGTATTTAACATACATAATCAGTGCTTTACATATTCAGTTATTCTACACAATCAGTCATTCTTCAGCATAGCCTTCTCCTAGTTTTGCTCCTGTGCAGGCATACTCATTTTACACAGACATATCACTGTATTTTTAACACACGCTGGCATGTTTGCTGCAAACAATCTTCTTCACTCCAAAGTTAACGCTCTCTTTCTGTCTCCGGTCAGAATCTTCATACGTCCATATTGATGGATGTGGGCAAGAGTTTAAATCCAGCACTGGACATTGGACAGGTATTTCCTCAGAACTGAATAAAGCAGATTAACCATTGTCAATATCATCCAACTGATCAATACACAAAATGATGTTCTTAAATATTGTAATATTCTGATCACGTCTTACTAAACTTACTGTTAACTGTGCAGTAAACTATGTGCAGACAAAATTAATTATTTTTTTTTACTTAAACTTTATTGTGTTTTTAATAAACATGGTTATCAACAATGGTAATAGCTGAAGTCCTCCACATTGACTTGGTTCAATGTGTATAGCCGGGTTGATAACAAAAAATTACAAATTATATATGTACATAAACAAATACACATATATGAATATATACATATATGCATACAGAAACCTGTAAGTAAATATAAGAGAAAAAAAACTATATACATAATGTCAGCGAAGTACATAAATGAAAAAAGAGTGTCTACTAAAATTATTGTAAGACATCAAACAGAAAGAAAAGATAGTTTATTGTCACCTATATCCTGAGATATCTTAATTATTTCTCTGACGTTGTAAAATTAAATAACTTAAGTTTTAATAATGGAGATAAAATTGTCATGTATTTGGTTCCAATGAAGGATTGTTGAAATCTTTGCTCTGTTAATTAAAGCAGTGAACTGTTCCAGTCGAACAATGTCTATAAAATAGTATAACCATTGCTGAACTGACAGGAGATTATCATTGTTTTCTTTGCAGCTGTTAATCTTGAAAAAAAAAGTTTGTTTTTGATTCAAAGTCAAGTGACTGAAGAATCTTCTTTCAATAGGAAAAGGCAAGAGTCAGGATTTATGGTTATTTACAAAAATTACAATAAGATGGTGGAAAAGTTAACCCAAAAATTGTAGATTGGAAGACATTCAGAAAACATGAAAAAAGCTACCCATGGACTCAGTATTACATTTAACACAAACAGGTGAAGAAATAAGTTTCATTCTAAAATGTTTTAGTGGTGTATAATATATTTTATGAACTACATTGTAGTTTATCAATTGGTGAGCAGGATTTTTAGATGAAACTGAAATGTTTTGCCAAATTAAATCTCAATCAAAGCTGTGATTCTGCGCTCCAAGTTCACTGTCCCAAATCATGGTAATACCAAGACTTCCACATTTCCCTTTTATAAGATTGCCATAGATAAGAAAGAGCTTATTAGATTTCCCCCTAAATGGTTCAAGCCAGTAGACCACTGGATGACAGGATAAATCTTGGGAATTTTTCATTATTTGATGGAGAGAGGACTTCATTTGTCTTTGCCATGATGACTGTACATAATATTTTACTAGACGTTATGCAAGATACAATAAGTCAAGATACTCAAGATAGGCTTAACTAGGTTAGTTATGCTAATTAGGCAGGTCATTGAACAACAGAGGTTTGTTCTATAGCCAACAAAAACAAAATATTTCTAAAGAGGTCTTATTATTCTAATGATTTCTTATTATTCTTAATAACAGTGACCTTTTTCCTAAATGAGGGAATGTACACCTTTTGTAAAGCTGCTTTGGGAAAATAATCATTGTTATATGAAATAGGGAGTTTGAATTGAATTGAATTGAATTGAATTGAATTGATTTACTTGTGCTACATTTGCAGGTAGAAGGTGGGTTCATGCAAGGGTTAGGTCTGTTCACGCTAGAGGAACTTCGCTACTCTCCTGACGGTTACCTATATACTCGTGGACCTGGCATGTATAAGATTCCTGCTTTTGGGGATATTCCCAGTGAATTAAAGGTTTCGCTGCTCAGAGATGCTCCAAATGACAAAGCCATCTTTTCTTCAAAGGTTAGATCCACACTAAGAGCATGGTTTGTATGTGTTGATCTCATGTACTGTACTATAGTTACACGACAGGTAGAGAGTTAACCAGTGTTTGTCAGATTTAATTCAATAGATGCCTGGTGCGTAAAAAACACACCAGGCATGGTGATAAGAAAAAATTTTAACAAACAAGATTTAACAGTTAAATGGCTAATTCCCCTAATAATTCACCTAAAATTGACAAATCTGTCATTGTTTACTCACACTAGTCACAAACAAGTTTGACTTTTTTTTTTTTTAGAAAACTTGAAACATGTAGCCAACGAGTTCCATAGTTTTTCTGCTATGCATGCCAATGTTTACTGGTTTCCAGCTTTCTTCAAAATATCTTCTTTTAGGTTCATTAAACTCATTAAGGTTTGGCTGTGTGTTTGTATTTAGGCTGTGGGTGAACCTCCTCTCTTTCTGGCGGCCTCAGTGTTTTATGCCATTAAAGAT
This sequence comes from Danio rerio, assembly GCF_052040795.2. Lineage (NCBI taxonomy): Eukaryota > Metazoa > Chordata > Actinopteri > Cypriniformes > Danionidae > Danio > Danio rerio. The sequence continues at coordinate 34,988,158 of NC_141037.1, forward strand.
GCCATCACAGCTGCCAGGGCTGAGTCTGGACTGACCGGACCCTTCAGATTGGACAGCCCTGCTACTCCTGAACGCATACGAAATGCCTGTGAAGATAAGTTTACCAAATTGGTATGTTGGAACTTGAAATGTTTATTGACATTTTATTAAGGTTTATTTAATTCTGACAGAGCTGTGTAAATATTAAAGATAAAAAGTTATTCAATATAATTAAACACAGACTGGTATCAAATGTAAATTAGAACTGTGCAATATTACTATATATATATATATATATATATATATATATTCAGTTGAAGTCAGGATTATCAACCCCCCTGAATCATTTTTTCCCCAATTTCTGTTTAACAGAGAGGAGATTTTTTTTCAACACATTTCTAAACATAATAATTTAATAACTCATTTCTAATAACTGATTTATTTTATCTTTGCCATGATGACAGTAAGTAATATTTGACTAGATATTCTTCAAGTCACTTCTATACAGCTTAAAGTGACATTTAAAGGCTTAACTAGGTTAATTAGGTTAACTAGGCAGGTTAGGATAATCAGGCAGGTTATTGTATAACGATGGTTTGTTCTGTAGACTTTCGAAAAAATATATAGCTTAAAGGGCTAATAATTTTGTCCCTAAAATGTTTCTTCAAAAATTAAAAACTGCTTTTATTCTAGCTGAAATAAAACAAATAAGTTTTTCTCCAGAAGAAGAAAAAATATCAGACACACTGTATAAATTTCCTTGCTTTGTTAAACACCATTTGGGAATAATTTAAAAAAGAAAGAAAAAAATTTAAAGGGCGACTAAAAATTCAGACTTCAACTGTGTATATATAGAAATTAATAATAGATATTATTACATACAAATAAAGACCCTGTTTTAATCAGTACTTGCAATAATAAATGAAAAAAATCACTTAATTTTTCTAGTTACTGTTGCTTAATGTAATTTTTGTAGTTCTCATAACTCAATTTTAGTTGACCCAGCATCATTTTTTTGTTCACACAACTTAATATTTCTAGTTGTCCCAACTTTACTTAATTTTTTGAATCACCCCAACAATTTTTCATAACTAATTCTTTTCTAGTTAACACAACTGTTTACAACTATTTATTTAGTTAATACAACAATTTTTCTAGTTTCCATAACTCAGTTTGGTAGTTGCCCCAACTTATTTTTTCTAATTACCACAACTTTTTAGTTGTCTCAACTTCATTTTTCTAGTTGCACCAACTTATCTTTGTTTGGTTTGCACAACTTAATTGTCTAGTTGCTCCAACTTCTAATTTTCTAGTTAACTAAACTTAATTTTTCTAATTACCCCAACTTATTTTTTTTAATGATTTCATGTTTGTTTTGTATATAAATATAATTTTATATTTGGCTCATATAAAACATACTGTATTATTACTGTTTTAAAAATCCAGTATGGGAACATGGAGCTGGTTTCATGTGGTTTACTGTTTCATGTCACACGTATCAGATTATTCTAATTAGGCTTACTGAAGCTGACTGTATGCTGTTAACCATTACAACTATGTGTGTGTGTGTTTGTTTGTTTTAGTGTCCTCCTGCGGATCCTGGCACCTTTATTCCATGGGCAGTGCAGGTCTGAGACTCAGCAAACTCAGTTTAAAGTCAACATGAAATCAGTCACTACGTACTTTACTATTGCACATTCCTGGTCATGTGCAATGATTCATTGCTGCTTATTGTTCCAAGGAAAAAAAATGTTTGTCTAATTCATCTCCTAATCAAAATGTTCCAGCTTACTGTTCGCCTGAAACAACTTTGTTTTCCTGCTGACACAGGCTGTTAGATAGATATCAAAAAACAAATAAGATCCAGAAGTTTGCGTTCATATAATTAAAAATAACCTGTTTCTAAATGGTCTGTCTCTCAAAGTGACGAGGACGATCCCCCTACTGGTTGCTACCCCCACTGCAAATGACTGTTTAGCATGGAATATTTGGTCTAGTTTCCAAGTGAATAAATTCAAGTCTTTTCTTTTCAAGCATCCTGTTTTATTGAGAAATATGATATATTACACAAGTAAAAGTGTTTGCAAAAGGATATTCATGTTGACTTTAAAAGTATTAATATTGTATTCAACATGAGCATGATAAATACATTGTAATTGCGAAAGAGAGACTGAGGATTTTGTACTGAGCATTTTACTGTGAAAACATAAGCTTTTGTGCTTTTATGACCTCTCAATGAAGCTTTAATAATATGAATGTGTAATGAAGTATAAAAAGTGCACTTAGTAATTGTTTTATCACCTATTATTATTTTGGTAACTAAAGCTTTCTGATGTTTCTCACACATTTTTGTTCATAACTATCTATTCGGAGTTTATACTTTACTATTAAGTTTTTTTCTTAATTCTGAGTTCATATATTGCAATTATTACTTCTTTTTAATTGCATCTTTATTTCTCACAATTATTCGTTTAAAGGATTTTTAAAAAATTTTGTCTATATTTCTCACAAATCTGAGTTCATCTTATAATTCAGATGAGTATTCTCAGAATAACAATTCCCTCTCAATTCAGCGAAGATGCAAACTTTCAAAGGATTTAAAGTTACAACCACCTTTTTTCTCGTGACAATTAATTATTTACTCATTTATTTTCTTTTTACTTTGAAGTATTGAATATTGATTATATGATACTGACAAGTAAATAAATTATGTTTTTTTTTCCAATATACATAGTAAATTATATTTATGATTCACACTAGTCTATAGTGATTGTCAAATAATTGTAATTTGTTCAACATGATTCAGAAGATTGCATTGTGTATTCATATGTGCTGTAAGCAACATGTAGAATCTTGTAACAAATGACAATTATTGCTTTGAAATGTATCAAGAGTTGTTACTGGTAAAGGATTTTATAGCATATACATATTGAATGAGTCACTTAAAAAAAAAACACCTCATTGTATAAAATAAAGCATTTGTTCTTACATTTACACAAGACTGATACCTTATTTCTAAGTTTACAATAAAAGTGTTTGTTTGGCATCGAAAATCTCTTCATGAGTGAGTTTCTGGATGTTTTTTTTGTTCCCCTATAACCTCATTCCAGTCACTGAATGGCAGAAAAATGTGTGACGTAATGATTCAAACTGTAAATGGAGAAGATTACACTTAATTTACATCTAGGAGGATGACTGTTGGCAAAATCACAATACAAAAGCTTTTTAATGGAGTTGAATGGCCTACTTGGCTTGTTTCTTTTCTTGTTCAAACATGACAGACTGGAAACCCTTGTTTCTGGTCAAATTCTGGGCTTTCCAGTTTTTCATGAGGTTCACTGGCCTTTGTTTAAAGATGAACAATAGATTTATCATTATCTTCTTAATTAGGAGAGATTCACTTCAGTCTGAACAGTTTTGTGTAATTAATTGAGCATAAATAATAGCTATAAAAGTGCTTTTGTTTTTTAAATGCTTACTTTTAGAAACTTTACTACACCAACCTCTGTTTCAAGGTTTGAAAGGGATTCTTCCCTGGTCAAAAATATATTATTTATCCGGTAACACAAAATGTTGTTTCATTTAGCATTAACTAACAATAAAAAATATTTAGCCTACACAACATATCCTAATCATATTAAATATGTTAACATAAACATTTTAGATAAACTAATTACAAAATATTAACATTTATGGACCAGTAAAATATTTTTAACAAAGATGAATAATTAACCATGGTATAAATATAATAAAATCTAAATAAATGTAAATTAAACCTTAACTAATTGTTTTTGTTTAAAATCAGTAAAATAAGCTAAAATCACGGAAACACAAAAAATAAGCTAATTTAGAGCCTAAATGAATAAAATCACATAAAGGTGATTAGGCTGCTAATATATTCAACTATTTAACAATTAACAGTAACAAGCCAATATTAATTCAAATTAACCGTGTAACCAGGCTCCTATAAGCTATCATAATTCCTCTAATATCTCATAATTCCCAAAAACTCAAGAGTGTTTGGCAAGGAATGTGGTTCAGTTTACTAGCTGCATTACGGCTGGTTGAGTCAGGTCAGCTAATGTATGCTCACAGGTAATGCTCATAACAAACTGTCATCTGAGCATTAAACCAAAACCAAGTTTCGTCGGAGAACATTCCGCATATTTCCCTTGCAGCTGCAAGCGTTGCTAAAAAAGCAAAAGCGGTTTAAACGAGCTGAAAATAACACAAATATCCGGGATTTCCGGTAGGAATACACGGAAGAGAAGTGTTTTGAGCGCTACGTGGCCACCTGTGACTGCAGCAGCACGGTAGGAGCGTAAGCGCGGACTGACAGTTTGACATGATGGAGTTTGACGGAGAAGATCATGGCAGCGACCGGCTCGAGAAAACCTCCTCCGAAAACGGCATTAACACCGAAACACACGCGCTGGACACCCAAGAAGACCATAAAACATGTCAGGATAACGAAACACCGCAGAAGTCATGGAGTTTGGACAGAAATTGGGGGTTTACTTTAGAGGAGCTCTTCAGACTTGCGCTGAAATTCTTTAAAGGTACAGAACTTTTAATTAATACAAAGTCACTTTATCTTTCTGTTTATCTAACAACCTAACACTTCTTTATTACCGGTAACGTTAGCAAAACAAATGGAAGTCTCTTTTTGTGACTCGTTGTCTAGATACAGTTTAATAACATCTCCACCTATTGAGGAACTTGTAATATCTTAATAATTGTGATTCAGAGTCTCTCCCAGATGTTGTCATTTATTTCCATGATGGTTGCTCTAAATGATGTCACTGTCTCACAACAGAGATGAATGGAAAGGCTTTCAACCCAACATATGAAGAAAACCTTCGTTTGGTTGCACTACATAAGCAAATCACTCTCGGCCCTTATAATCCAAACAGCTGTCCAGACATTGGCTTCTTTGACGTACTGGGAAATGACAGAAGGTAATGCTGTGAAAATTATGGCTACAGTTAACTAAAAATGATATAGATATTGTTTTTTGGTTTACAGTGCCCTTTATTACAGTTCTCAACCTTGTAAATATAAGCAAGGTAGCTGTGAAAACAAATGCTTTGTTGTTCAACTTTTTGCTCAAAATATTTAAATAAAAAAATATATTTTAGTTATTTTTTGGATAAGAATATCCTCCCAAACAATTTTTTGGTGATGCTGATGATGCCTAATTGTAGTTTTGGAAACTATCTGACCCCAAGACCCAACTAACACGTACACCAGCGGTGATTCTTAGACATTTTTTGGCCAATAAAACCACGTTCATTGGTCCAAATGAACAAGAGACGCATGTCCAGACTGATTCATGCCAATTGTTGGCTGAAGTTTTTGAAATATTTCCATGGAAATGGGAATAATCATTTTCATTTAAATTTTCTATTTTGTGGCGTTCTGGTGGCGCAGTGGGTAGCACGTTCGCCTCACAGCAAGAAGTTTGCTGGTTCGAGCCCCAGTTGGGTCAGTTGGCATTTCTGAGTATAATTTGCATTCTTCTTGTGTTGGTGTGGGTTTCCTCTGAGTGTTCCACCATGCACTATAGGTGAATTGAATAAGCTAAATTGGGCGTGAGAGTGTGTATTGGTGTTTCCCAGAGTTGGGTTACAGCTGGATGGGCATCTATTGGCGTAAAATATGTGCTGGATAAGTTGGCGGTTCATTCCGCTGTGGCGACCCCAGATTAATAAAGGGACTAAGCCGAAAAGAAAATGAATGAATGACTTTTCTATTTTGTTTAGCTACTGCTGCAAATAACACTCATGTTCTTTTTACCCATTGAGATGAAAGACTCTGAGTGTTTGTAATGGTTGAACAATTTCCTGTTTCTAATCACCTAGGTGCACTAAAATATAAAATATCAATCAGAATATCATGCTTTATATAGATATATTTTACATGTATGAATTTATAAGGGCCCCAACAATTATGGCACACACAAGTTTTTATAAGAAGGGTATATTAATGATGTTCCCAACCATAAGTTATGGATAGGGCCAGGCGAAAACTGCAATTATTTTTTTTTTGGCTATTTCTGCGCAGAACTTTGTAAAAAAATCTGTGAAATTTTGTAGAATGATTTTGGGAGCATCACAACTAAAAACCTAATACATGACATAAAATTAATATCTTTTAAACTTTTATATAATGTTTCCAATGCAAATCCAATTAGATCCACTTAACTGGTGAACAAAGCAAGTCTCTCATGTAATATATCTACTAAAAGACAGAAAATATGACTTTGCAAAATTTATTCTAAATAAATCATATGAACATTTTCATATTAGTCAATAACATTACTGAAATTAATAAAAAATGGTATAAATAGAAATGTACACACATTAATACAAGTAATTAAAAAGACTCAATGATGGGCTAAAAATCCGTGCAAATCTGGGAACTTCTGTGAGTGCAGATTTTGTCTGGGCCTAGTTATGGAGGAATGAGCCTATATAATATTTCAGTCAACAGCCAGAGTATTTAAGCAGCCTCCTACTGTACCTCTATTAGGTCTCAATACCTTTTAACTACTATAAAATCTCCTACATCCCAGGTAGGCATAGGCGGGTATAAGATTCTGACGGTTTGATAACCTTGGATAAAAATATCACGGTATTGTGATTACTGCTGTAAAATATATTCTTTTTAAATGTCTGGGTAAAAAACAAACAAACAAAAAAATCCTTTTTGAAAACAATAAATTTTATTTTGGGAACGATTTATAATAGTTTGGAACAGTAAACATGTCAAGCTAAATAATTCAAAAGATTAGTTGACTTCTGCTGTCTTCTTCTGCTTCAAAAACACAGATCTCTTTACTATTTAAAATTAGTAAAGAATTTTTTTTTTTCTGCTGGAGTTTTTGTTGTCCAAAAAAAATAGTAAATAAAAAATCTTACACATAACAGTATTACAGAACATTTTGGCAGTTTTAAAACTTTTCCAAACCACGGTATACTGTACTTTGAAAACGGTTAAACTCCTATACCTAATCCCAGGTACCCTGCCATTTGTATTTACCCTATGTATACATAAGAACAGGAGCTGAAGCTGTTTCATGGACCTTCTCATCAGTGGACATCAAGTCAAATAAATAAACATAATAAGTATAATAAGTAAACATAATTTCTTAAATATTAATTGTGCAAACAAACTTATTGAACAGGCATATTTACATTGTGTGCCAGTATTAGTGGGGTGTACTGTATATGTTCCATATAATATACTAGCATGATTTATATTATGGTAGGGTTGTTCACCTAAAAATGAAAACGTACTCACTACTTGCTCACACTCAAGTTTAGTTTATTCTGTTGAAAGCAAAAGAAGATATTTTGAAGAAAGCTGAAAATCTGTAACCATTGACTTATTAGGAAAAACTAATTCTATTGAAGTCAATGGTTACAGGTTTTTTAGGATTCTTAAAAATTTCTCCTCCTGTGTTGGACAGAAGAAAGAAGCTCTAAAGGTTTGGAACAAGTAAAGGGTGAGACAGAATTTTCTTTTTAGGGTGAACTACTCCTTGAATGAATGATTATGGCTTTTTATATAATTACTACCAAGGCATGTGTAATTTAAGATGTATTATACTATATTATCTGCAATAGAAACTTAGGTTTGTTCTATTTTATTCTCTTAGGAAAGAATGGCTTTCCCTGGGCAGCATGGCCAAAGAAGACGCCATGGAGGACTTTGTGAAGCTTCTGAACTCTTGTTGTAGTTTGTTTGCACCATATGTGACGTCACATAAAATTGAGAAGGAGGACCAAGAGAGGAGACAGTACGTCAATAACTACATAATGTCTGTTAATGTAGCCTTGTATCCTATTAAGCCTTTCTATTCTGTATTTGTGTGTGTTTAGAAAAGAAGAGGAAGAACGTCTCAGGCTGGAGAGAGAAGAGCAGGAGAGACGACGGCTGGAAGAAGAAGAACGGCGCAGAGAAGAAGAGGAGAGAAGGGCAATAGAGGAGGAACAGAGAAGGAAAGAAGAGGCACAGAGGTTACAGATAGAACGGCAAAAGTGAGTGATCTATTATTTAACAAGTCACTATTTTCGAAGAATGACAAAAATAATTATAACAATCGTTGACAAAGCTGAACGTGTGTTTACAGTGAAATATCACAGAAAATAAATATGTATGAATTTTGTGAAATTTGAATAATTAGTAAACAATTTTGACAAACAAAACTGCATTTATTGAATCACAAATAAAACTTAAATCATTTGAAGTAACTGTTTTATTATAATAAATAAATAAAATATTTTCTATTTAGTAAATTTTAAGAGAGCGTCATGGTGGTGCAGTAGGTAGCACGATTGCCTCACAGCAAGGTTGGCATTTCTGTGTCAAGCTTGCATTTTCTCCCCCTGTTCACGTGGGTTTGTTCCGGTTTCCCCCACAAGTTCAAAGACATGCGGTATAGGTGAATTGAATAAGTTCAATTGGCCGTAGTGTATGAATGTAAATGCAAGAGTGTATGGGTGTTTTACAGTGCTGGGTTGCGGCTGAAAGGGCATCTGCTGTGTAAAATATATGCTGGATAAGTTGGTGGTTCATTCCGCTGTGGCCTCAGCCGAAACTAAGCTGAAAAGAAAATGAATGAATGAATTCATTAAAAGAATGTAATTTCATCCCAAGAAGTAATCTAATCTGGCTATTTTATATTATTAGCAAACAATATTTGAAATTTAAATGATCTGTCACCCTTGTTCACTTAATGCTATAATGTCTGAAAATGTTTTTGAATGTTTTTTCTCTGTATTTATTTGATTAGAAATTATAATAAATCATAGTAATTATGTGAAATAATTTATTTTCTGTGTGCGGGGTCCTGAAAAGTCTTAAAATGTCTTGAATTTATAAAACAAAATTTTAGGCCTTAAAAAGTCTTCAGTCTACTGAAATATGGTGTAGTAGGTCTTAAATCTTTTTAGAACAGTCTTAATAAAACTTTATTCACATAAAGCTACCCAATCAGGTCAAGACACATCCATCACAGACAATCCATTTCAATAAAACTTTTACATTTATTAACTCTATTTACCATATACAATATATCTTTATATATTTATATATATATATATATATATATATATATATATATATATATATATATATATATATATATATATATATATATATATAAAAATAAAACTAGAGTTTGTTTGTTTTGACACCTTATTTAAAATGCGTCTCTAAAAAATAACTGAATAAGATTTTTTTTAATGGGAACAAGTTAAAATCTTTTCCCCTGGTCATTAGAACCCATTCTAAGCTTTTGGCCCAGTACAAGTGTAAAATTTAATTCATAATAGACTTAGAAATGTCCTAAATGTCTCAAATTGGACTTGGTAAAACCAGCAGAAATCCTGTGTGTGAATATATTTTGAAATGTAATTAATTCTTATGATTGAGCTTCATTTTTCCAGTATTTGGTGTCATTTTGACAAGATGTGCTACTCTAAAGAAAATTGTAATATTGTCAACAATGCATGTGCTGCTTAATATTTCATGCAACATTATTGCATTCATTTTTTAAGAGACTTCCTTCCACTTTATGTTTTGACCAGTATTGTCTGTAGTAAAATATATATTGCATAAAGAACAGAAAACCTGAAGTAAATCTGACGGATTAAGTGGTATTTATTTTTCTGGGAGCAGAGAAATTTCTGTTAAGCTTATATAATCATTTATTTGTGCAGACAGCAGATCATGGCTGTTCTGAATGCACAAACGGCAGTGCAGTTTCAACAGTATGCCAAACAACAGTATCCAGACAATCCAGAGCAGCAGCAGTTACTGATCAGACAACTGCAGGAACAACACTTCCAACAGTACGTCCAGCAGGCTCTCCGCTTACAGCAGGTATAAAAACCACAGCAGACACTTCCACGCTGACTACACATTTAGGATTAGATCCAGGAAAAGGCCTTTTTGGATTTCTGATCTTTTGTCGTCTCTGTATGATTTCAGATGGCCTCGCAGAAACAGCAGGAAGAATCAACTGTGATTCAGACATCAGAAGCTCTTCCTGCTCCTATTTCTAACGAAGCAGTGTCCATCTGCAACCCCAACAGCCAATCAAATTCATTAGACAATCACAAACAACAGAAAGACCAAAAAAACTTCCATTTGGTTGTAGAAGGGGAAACAGGAGGTATGTTGTAACAAAAATTTTTCACTTTATTTCCTAAAATGTTGATTTTGTTCTTAAGTTAATGATGAAAAAACGATTGTGCTACATAATATTAATGTGGAAATTATCATATGCTGCTACTGCAAAGCAAGAACATTAAGATTATTGCTTTGCATTATATGTATGGTGTTTACATGATGATTGTAATATTATGATTATATATTATTAATAAATAATTAGGGTGTAACGATACGCATATTCGTATTGAACCATTCGGTACGAGACTTTCAGTTCGGTACGCATTACAGACCGAACGATTCAGACTAATATCTAAAAATATAAAAGAGAAAAAGTGTACAAAATATAATGTTTATAGTGCAACAACGCTCAACAAGGCATCCCAAATGATGTGGCAGGCAACATGCTGCCTTCCCCGCCCACCTCCAAACACTACTCCAGTCAGGCACACGCTGCACTAGCAAAATGGCTAGTAACGTTAATTTAATTACGTTTGGGAGCTCTTTGGTTTCCCTGTTAATTATGAGGGTGATGGCAAAAGAGTGGTGGAAAAAAAACATTGACATACAGTAATATTTGAGCATGTCAACTCATCACAGAATCAGTAACTGGAATTAGATGAAAACTGTAAACACGCACACTACATGCAACTATTCCCGCAGCAATCCATCAACGCAATTCCTATAGATTTGAACAGGACAGGGCAAAACAAATCACAGAGGCAATCTGTACATTTATAGCTGTCGATATAGACCTTAATCTGTTTTAAGTAGATGTTAAATGTAATAGAGCACATTACATTATTCCTTCATAAGCCCATTTCAGTCAGATAATTCCTGCTTTCAGATCCACTAAAATGGCAGGTGACAGCCACATCAAGCAGATCAGTGCTGTCTGAAGAAAAAGTGGACACTCATCTTTCTTAAAATAAAAAAATGCCTAAAAACTGATTGAAACTATAATAATAATTATATATATATATATATATATATATATATATATATATATATATATATATATATATATATATATATATATATATATATATATATATATATATTATTATTATTATATTCAGCGTTTTTCACTGGCCACAATTTTTAATTTTAAAGAAGGTAGTTATGTTATTATTAATTAATTTAATAATTAAAAATTAAAATTAAATGTAAAATGATACAATAGTATATATTAAATACATAATAATTTATATGAACAATTTTAAATTCAGTTTTTTTTTTTTTTAGCTTTGGTCACTTTACGTGCTAATACACGTACCCAATATACTGATACACACATATCTTGCTCATATGTTTGCCTTAACTTAAGGCAAAACTGACTGTGGTTAAACGAATACTCGCATATTGACATACTGACACAATTTTATCTATCCAGTACCAAAAGGATGCAGACTTTGCTAATTTAGTTTGCAAAACAGGTTCATCCATTATGCCCCTAAATATAGAGTAAAAAGTAAGGTAAAATTAGCCCTGGGAAATTTTAATTATTTTCATATATTTATCAAAGTATTGTTTTACTGAGAAAATATATTTTCAACACATTTTAAAAACATATAGTGTTAATAACTAATTTCTTATAACTTACTACTTTTTACTACCGTTACATCCCTAATATATATATATATATATATATATATATATATATATATATATATATATATATATATATATATATATATATATATATATATATATATATATATGTATATGTATATGTATGTATATATATATATATATATATATATATATATATATATATATATATGTATATGTATATGTATGTATATATATATATATATATATATATATATATATATATATATATATATATATATATATATGTGTGTGTGTGTGTGTGTGTGTGTGTGTGTGTGTGTGTATATTCTAGCCAAGCTACATGAAATGAAGACTTTCTCCTGAAAAAAAGAATAATAAAAAATAAATAAATAATAATAATAATGGAAAAATGTTCTTGCTCTATTAAACAGACTTTTTAAATAATTTTAAATAATTTATTTCACAAGAGGACTAATAATTTTGCCTTTAACTGTATATTGTTAAAATAATGATATGATCAGCAAGTGGCTAATGGATGTGTTTAGTACCACTACTGAATGCTTATTTAAACACAAAGCATCTCATCATGACTCAACCTATTCTTCTTTTCTTTCTTGAATGCAGTAGTACCTATCGTGGCTCCCTCAATGTGGACTCGGCCTCAAATAAAGGAGTTTAAGGAAAAGGTTCTGCACGATGAGGACTCTGTCATCACAGTGGGCCGAGGGGAAGTGCTGACCATCCGAGTTCCCACTCATCCTGATGGCTCATACCTGTTTTGGGAATTTGCCACCGATCACTATGATATCGGTTTTGGGCTGCACTTCGAGTGGAAGGACTTGACTGCACCAACAAGCAGCAATAATGGAGGGGAATCTACTACTGAAAACAAAGAAGGTAAGGCAGTGGATTTTTTTGACAAACAGAAACTTATACTGAGTAAAATATGAATTATTAATGTCCATTGTGTCCTAATGTAAGGCACAGCACAAGCCGAAGAAGAGAAAACTGAACAAAGCAGAATTCCTCTGGTTAATGAAGTGGCTCCTGTTTCTCGTCGGGACAGCCATGAGGAAGTTTATGCAGGCAGTCATCAGTATCCCGGTGAAGGAGTTCATCTTCTCAAATTTGACAATTCCTACTCCCTCTGGAGGCCAAAGGTTGTGTATTATAGAGTTTATTACACCAGATAAACATCAGCTGGTCATGTGCCTCATACACTGCTCATGAGTTTTGATTTAACACACTACACTCAAGCTCTCAAAATATGTTGCTTTTGTTATTTGCAAACATATTGGCATTGTATTCTTACAAGTCTTAAAGAAACAGGATTCCTGCGTGGGTGTTAAGATCTTCGAATTCCTGTACTTTAGTAAAAAGTGCAAGACAATGGTTTATTTACTCCAGTACCGTATACTGTATGTTTATTATAAATGAATCAACGAAGGAAGGGTTTATACTAATTCTATTTAAATGAATGTGATTGATTCAAGCACTTTAACATTTTGAAATCGTTTGTGGATGCCGAAACAGGTGATATTTTGCAATTAATAGGATTTTCTTTGGTATTGCTGTGTGTGTGGTTAAAAGGATAAAGATGTTGATGCTTTCCTTTTTTATTTAGGCTTAATCTTGTTATAAGCATAATTACTTTCCGTTTACATGTTAATTGAAACTGGAGATTAAGGATATTATTAACTTTTAAAAGCTCATTTATATTTTTGCATATTCATATGCATAAAAGCAAATCAAGAGTTAGTGCTACTGGAACTAGAACTACTAGACTACCAAACGTCCACATTTGATCCACTGTTTGACTTTCTAGTAAGGGTTCATGTTAATATACTTATACATACACACATACATATATATATATATATATATATATATATATATATATATATATATATATATATAGTGTGTGTATGTATATATAGTGTGTATATATATATATAGTGTGTGTGTGTGTGTGTATATATGTATATACACACACACACACACACATATATATATATGTATATATATATATATGTGTATACTTTATTAAGAAGAAAGTGTATTCTGCAGCTACTAAAACATATATGAAACTATGCAGATGCCACAATTTTGCACACTACAATAATTGGGACTTTTTGTTTGCAGATGAAGAGCGACTTTACTGGATTAATGGTTAAGATTGTTTTTTTTTTTATCATTTAATTCTCTGAGAAATGCAAGTGGCAGCTAATGTTCAGCTAGATTTAACCATGCAAGATGGTGAGGGATTTTGTCTTTTGAATTTTCCTAATAATTTTATGACAGTAGAATAAAATCTTATTGGTATCTGCAAGTGCTGGGGTTAGTCCCGTGGGAGGACCTGCAATGCAATCTCAACTTTTACAATGAGTAAAAACATTGTATTTTATATGAAATAAATACTTTTGTACCTTACATATGTGTGCCAGTAAACTATGAACATCTAAAATCATCTGAAGAAAATGAGCAAGTATTATTTTCAAGGGTTATTCGGGATTAAGCAATGTAAATGTATAAAGAATCATAGACATTGATAAAAAAAAGAAGATTTTATACTTTATCATTTCCTGCAAAATTGGGTTAGCAGAGTAAGTTTCAGGTTAATAAGTCCAAAGAATTATGAACTGGTTAAGATCAGGGTACTTTGTTTCACAACACTTGATATAAACGTTCTGATTTGAACTGTCAATAATTGTTATCAATGGCTTCAAATTAACATTAACATATTGATATACTGTATAAATTAGCTTTAAAATATAAAGCTTTTAAAATGGCTGTCTTTTTGAGTTTTTGTGACCTACATTATTAAAATAAATGACTGATTTGCATTGATATAATAATATTAGCTTATTATATAATAATAATAAGTACTATATAATAATAAGTTGCCATCTCAATCTTTGGCTACATGAAGTATTTATTTCAGCCTTGTACATGTTTTTAAATTTGTTATATTTTTGATAATGATATGGCTTAATGATACTGGTCTTGAATAAGTTGTACTGACGCTTTTGTGAAAACTGAAACTGACTCTTTAATGTCTTGTTTCATTGTCGACTTCACTAACTCTGGATTTAATCCCATCAGGAGTTAGCAGAAAATGTTTATATAAAGCATTGTGAAACACAACCTAATCTTAGCCAATATGCATTTCTTTAGATTTGTCAACCTGAAACTCTCCCAGAGTTTGTTCAACCCGTTTTGTGCAACAGGCGATGAAGTTTCAGTTTATTTTGCACCAATCCTGGCTTTTAGGGAGTATGAAGGGAGCTCTGCATTCATCGCTCTTTTTTTTTTGCCATGGTATCTTGTGTTACTCAAGGGCAGATTAGGTTCTGATTTATCAATCACAATCTGAGATGAGATTCAACCAATCAGCTATGAAGTGACATCTCCGATTCAATAAAGCCACTCCTCCCATTTTTCTAGCTCCATATTAAAGATGACTATTTAGTTAAACACTTTTAAAGGTAAAATTTTTTAATTGAAATGAGGAGCGAATATATATATATATATATATATATATATATATATATATATATATATATATATATATATATATATATATATATGAAGTGTTCAGATGCAAAAACCTCTAAATGCCATCTGAAATGTTCTCCTAAAATAAAAATAAAAATTCTCAGCCTCCTATGTTTATGTTCAGAATCATACAGGATTCTGAGAAAAATGTTAATTCTAGAAGAAAATATCATTATCCATCAAAAAGGTGACAGTCACAAATTCTTGTTTACAAAATGTATTGTGCCCATTTGTTTTTAAACTCATAGACCCTCCCAATTAAGATTTCTATGCTATTTTAACTACTACACTAGAAAATGTCTCTAGTTTGCATCTGAGCAGTCCGTTCACCATAGAGCCCATCATGCTTTAGTTTCATTGCATAGTTTGTAGTCAACAACTACTTACTACATTTATCATTAGTAACATGTAGGGCTGTTTAATATGCCTATATGTATGTATGTATGTATGTATATATATATATATATATATATATATATATATATATATATATATATATATATATATATATATATATATATATATATATATATATATATATATATATATAGTATACCTTCATACAAAATGAATAGTCTGTTGTTTCATATTATGCTCTATTGTTTAGTTTATGGTTATACTTTTTCATAATTTATATGAGCGTAATTTTACACAGCATTAAGGGAATACAGACAAACACAGAAGATGTTTGAAAAAACTGCAGAATTGAAAGAAAATTGTGATCTTGAAAGTAGCAATATTTTGTTGTTTTATATTTTAATAAAAAAACTAAATTTTTAATCAAACATTTTCCCTAAAAGTTCTAAATAAAGTGAAAAAATATAATCACATATGAATGAGTATATATTTTGAGTAAATTTCGAAGTATATATTTTAAAATGTAAAAAATAAATAGTCATTTATGCATTTTAATTAACTACATGTAAAGTATTTAAGAATTGAACTTACAGAAATGGAACTATATAATGATAAATATTATTATCATGATATGAGACTTCTATTGTGATCTAAAACTGTTTTCATACTGCCTAGCACTAGTTACGTGTTATGGCAGCATTTATAGCACTGCGTAAAGCAGACAGCAGCCTGATCTTTTCCTCTTCTCTATCAGTAGCACAGATCCACTGACGCTTGGGGCTCTGCAGCTGAAATGCATTTTGAACATCTGAAAAGATTAAAAGGAGAGATTACAAGTGTGTAATATGTAAATTTATCCTTTATATATATATATATATAGTTGAAGTCAGTATTTTTAACCCCCCTGAATTATTAGCTCCCCCGTTTTTTCCCCTAATTTCTGTTCAACAAAGAGCAGATTTTTTTAATCAAATTTATAAACATAATAGTTTTAATAACTCATTTCTAATAACTGATTTATTTTATATTTGCCATGATGACTGTAAATAATATTTGACTAGATTTTTAGGACACTCGTATACAGCTTAAAGCGACATTTTAAGGCTTAATTAGGTTAACGAGGCAGGTTAGGATAATTAAGATATTGTATAACGATGGTTTGTTCTGTAGACTATCGAAAAATATCTAGCTTAAGGGGGCTAATAATTTTGACCTTAAAATGTTTTTTAAAAAATTAAAACTGCTTTTATTCTAGCTGAAGTAAAACCAGTAGGACTTTCTCCAGAAGGAAAAAAATATTATCAGACATACTGTGAAAATTTCCTTGCTCTGTTAAACATAATTTAAGAAACTATTTAAAAAAAGGAAGAAAAAAAATCTAAGGGGGATTAATAATTATGACTTCAACTGTATTTGTAAAATGATTTGTTTTCTAAAAATTCAACTGCCTTTATTTTTTTATTTCACATATGCTGCTCTCATCAAACATAAAGACATTGTTCAGATGCTTTATTTGATGTATTTATATAATACCTACACTTTGTATCTGTGATTTCTGTGAGATTTAGGCAGTGTAGAGCCACAGATGCCAGAAAGGTGTGAGTTGTGTTCACTGCCACACAAAATGGCATGCTTGAAACACTCCTCTCGGTGAGCACTAGAGCATCATTGAACAGAAACAATCCCACGTCACTCACATGCTCATACATCCTGGGGGAAAAAATAGGAAGAAAATATATCCCAAGTCAGACCTTCAATTTTTTTTTTACTTTGGAGGTCACTGTCATGTGTGAAGATACTCAAACAGGAGTAAAAGAGCAGTATTTATTTCATAAGTTGCACATATTCTGAAACAAAGTAAATATTCAGACGTGGACAAAATTGTTGGTACTGTTATATTTTATGCAGGCCAGTTTTATTAGTGTGCCTTCTGTCGAACTACTATTCGAATACAAAATCGGATTTTAATTAGTTTATTTTCAGCCATTTTTAATTAATCGTTACTTGTTTGAGCTTCAGGTTATTTCAGTGATCACTTGGGGTTTCCTTGCTTCAATGGAAAGGTACAAAACAATTTGTTTGTGCCTATATATCGCCTATGACAGGCATATCCAAACTCGGTCCTGGTGGGCCGGTGTCCTGCAAAGTTTAGTTCCAACCCCAATCAGACACACCTAAGCTAGCTAATCAAGCTCTTTCTAGGCTTTCTAGAAACATCCTTGCAGGTGTGTTGAGGCAAGTTGGAGCTAAAATCTGCAGGAGACCGGCCCTCCAGGACCGAGTTTGGACACCCTTGGTCTATGACATAACAGATATACAACAAAACAAGCTAATGAGAACAATGTGATAATTAAACAATGAAGATTATAATATTTCTTTTTTAAAAATTAAGTAATAATAAACTGTTCTCTAAACTTAATTACCACTATAGATCTAGACATATTGAGAGGTAAGCAGAAAAGGTGGCCTCAAGTGTAGACAGAGCGACTCTTGTTTCCCTGTCATTTGATCTCAGGTCAGTGGCTGTACCTGAGAGAGGCAGCAATGTCTCCATTAAGGCAGTTCAGTAATGCCACATCCTGAGTGCTGATCAAGTATCTGCTCCCCTCCAGCAAATTCTACATCAAATACAAAAATGGTGTTTAAACATTTTCATTTTGCAACCGATCTGCAGATGAGCATGGCTGTCCGTCACATGTACTCTGTTGTTTTGAGTACAGATTACATCTCGTGACCTTTAAAGGCCTGAGAGAACTTGATCTCTGCCAGTAATTGGCTATGTGATGACTGTGCAGCTTACCGGGCAGCTCTGAATTGTGTTCTGTACCTCCACCATCCTTAAGTCTCGATCCAGACTCTTTTTCAGCTGGGAGAGATAAACAAAGCGCTTTTGTGAGTTTATGTGAACACACTAATGTTCATACAAGCTAAACTCTAAAAAATGTCATAAATTAAATTTAGTAAGTTCATCATCCTTTTGAATTAGTTTTGATTTAAAATGTAACATTTACATTGTTACATTTTTAAGTCATTATACGTGACGTACACTCACTGGCCACTTTATTAGGTACACCTGTCCAACTGCTCGTAAAGGCAAATTTCTAATCAGCCAATCACATGGCAGAAAATATCCAACGAACGGCAGTTCTGTGAATGCAAATGCCAGAGATCATAGGAGAATGGCCAGAGTGGTTCTAGCTGATAGAAAGGCAACGGTAACTCAAATAACCACTCATTACAACCAAGATATACAGAAGAGTAGCTGATGGCTACTTCCAGCAAAAAAATGTTTCATGTCATCAAGTACAAATCATCCCAGACTGGTTTCTTGAACATGACAAGGAGTTCATTGTTCTCAAATGGCCTTCACAGTCACCAGATCTCAATCCATTAAAGCATCTTTGAGATGTGGTGGAATGGGAGATTCGCATCATGGATGCCACCAAATCTGCAGCAACTGTGTGATGCTATCATGTCAATATGGACCAAAATCTCTGAGGAATATTTCCAGTACCTTGTTGAATTTATGCCAAGAAGGATTAAGGCAGTTGTGAGGGCAAAAGAGGGTCCAACCCGGTACTAGTAATGTGTACCTAATAAAGTGGCCAGTGAGTATATGTCATCATTTCAGCATTTAAAAAAACGGCCTAAAAAACATAAAAGTGTATTTTGGATTTTTTCATTGCATTAGACTGAAAAATACAAGAGCTTGTTTGTTTTTAACGCACCTTATGAATGAAGCCTCTGTAGGTCATCAGTGTGTCGAGGGCGGATGTGAGTTGTGTGTAGTCTGGGTGTTCAGGTGGTGTGTGTAGTGTTAATGCCTGAAGTAAAGCCACGTACTCCTCCACTCTTGCGGATGGTGTGAGAAGCAACTCCTGGAGACTGAATGGAGAATCGGAAGGTTGCTCATCACTCTTGTAAAACTTCATTTGTTAGAAGACTTTTAGAGCTGAAGCCTTTACTGTACCTCAGCATTCTAGTAGCAATGGTTCGGTCGTATCTCTTCAGAAAGTTGCGGAATACAGGAAGCATCTCACGGCACTACAAAACATGTAGAAAATAGAATATTATGAGTCAGATTGTTATTTAACCAAATCCACCATTTCTATTTAATTGTTTTTTCCAATTCTATGATTGTTCTTAGATTAAAGTTTAAACTTTATAAATAAAATAAAATAAAATTAAAGTAAAATTATATACTGCTACTTTTTTCTCAAAATATTATTTTTATTTTGTACTACTGTAATTTCCACTTTATTCTCACAATATTTAGATTTTATTTTTGTCATTTTTACTTTATTTTTCAAATGTTTTGCATTTATTCTTGTAATATTTTGACCTAATTCCTAAAAGATTATAGCTTCATTATGTCTTCAACGTCAAATTATCCTTCAGAGATAATCCTTAGATAAAGATTTGTGGCTCAAATAACATTTTTAATTATTATCTATGTTGAAAACCTTATTATCTATGTTAAAACCTAACGTTAAGATTTACTCACAGTTTGCAGATATGTTTTATTCTATCTCTGCATGCTTCTGATCATTGCTCATGCCTTCTGACTCTAATCTGGCCAACATTTTTCTTTTTCAGATAAACTGCTTTACTGCTTTTCAAAACTGTATTTTAATTTGAGTTCAGAATTAATGTTTATTCCAGAATTAGTTAAACAAAAACTGAACTCTGAAAATGAAATGATGCAGGGAAAAAGTATTGAACAGATGGGGAAAGGAAGTTGTAGAAGGAAGAGAAAGCCCAGACAGCAGCTGAAATTACTCAGTAGTTCTTTAGTAACCCTCTGCCCTGCCCGTCATTGTAAATTAATATCAGCTGCTTCAGTCCAGCATCTACATTACCAGGATGATGAAAAATGGTGTACATTTCAGCAAGACAAGGATCCAAAACACAGCTAAGGAAACTCAACTTAGACTAACTAAGGTCTACATAGAAGCTATCCTTCTAAAAAGACAAAAGTTATCCTACTAAGTAAATTAACATACCTTATCTATAGTTTTAAGACTAGCGGGGTAGTTGTTGAAAAAGTTAGTGTAGACCCGTAACCTGGTGCAAAACTTGACCCAAACATCCCCGACACACTGCAGTGGGCTCCACTCCTGCCATCTCTCAGCCAGTTCCTTCAGAAAAGCACTGCAAACCCAATAATGAAGACCAGAATGTAATAAAAAGGAGATACTAAGAGTCTGAAAATGGTAAATGTTGTACTTGTTAGTCTCCAAAATGTCCAGCAGAGGGCAGAAGAGTGTGATGAGGTTGACTGAGCTGATGATGGCTCTGTTAGAGTCCAGCGCTGCTCTGAGAGGACTGTAATACACTGTGGCCACTGCTTGTAGTTGCCTTACATATGTTCTCTCACTATTCAGAAGCTCTCCGAACACAGCACTTCGTCTATCTGCGTCACTTAACAAAACCTACTTAAAAAGCACACACTTTAGGCACTGAACGCATTTGGTAAATTAAATAACCTAAAACAGAACTATAGGAAATAAATAACCTTTGGAGATTCTGGATTGGGGCTGTTAACGGAGGTATTTTCTGTTAGAAACAGTGGGTCGATGTTCTTTAAGCCATTGCTGTTGTCTGATGATTTAAGTAGAAAGTGTCCCAAGAAGTCTATTGGATCATCCTATTGTGGACACTACAGGTTAATATTATTCAGTTTAATGCAGTATAAGCCCTAGAATGTACATACCGGAGCCTCGTTCATTAGCGCCACAAGTCCATGAACCAAACACTGCATGACCTCTGATTTAAAGGAAAAGACAGGCATCTTTATGCGATCCCAGAGGAACTGACCTGTAAAGGCCACACAAACAAGGACAATTGTATGAATACAAACAAAGAAAGTAAACGTATGGTATATGAGAGTGTGTTATAGAGTCTGACTTGCCCAGGATGCGGCCTCTGATCTCTTGACACATAAAGTGCAGCTGTGGCTCCAGCTGTTTCCGCAGGTCTTTGCAGGCTTCCTCTATCCATTCAGCCTGTTTGCACCAGGTCAGGAGAACAGGCTCATGCAGATACAGCAGCGGAGGAAACTCACCTGACCCACACCACTCACTGACAACTAGCAGAAATAGCAGAACATATTGATGACGCTTGATTAATAAAAATTAAAATTTCAAAAGAAATTACATAACAAATAACAAACAAATAGTTTGAATAATATAAAAAATACAGATTATTATTATTGTCGTCTGAGATTTTTAAAGAAAAATGGATTCTGGTTAGCTGTCAATGTTTTAAAAAGGATTGCAACAATATTATTCCTATGCATTACCATTATGGCTGTGTGTTGCGTGGACTAATATTATTTTTATTCATATAATGATGTTTATAAAAAGCTTTATTAGGGATGTACCAATATGAAATATTCCGACCCTCACCAAAACCAAAAATCTGTATGCTCTTTAGCAAAATTAACTTTAGCGAAAATATATAAGCACTTTGTAATAAATTTTATTTTATACATTTGTAAATAATTTTGTAAGACTATTTAAATTTAACTCAATAAATTAAATTATATCAATTTTTAAGAAATAACTATATTTAAAGTACATTCTTATTAACAATGAACAATACCAGAGGCATCATTTTACCAGCATAGAGCTCTAAGAACTACAAAGAAATGAAAAGTCCTGTAGGGCAGATATTTGAGCAGACTTTGCTTTTCAGATGAACATCTGCTGTTCATGCATAGATAAGTATGTGAACGTGAGCGGAATATTTACATTTTTGAATATTGTGCTATGTGATGTGCTTGTGCTTTAGTCGGTGCAGCAACACAAGCCATTGATATAAATGGGTTTCATAGCGCAGTGCTTTCTGTGTCGGGTGTGAAAGCTACTTCACATTTGGGCTGCATGGAGATATTGGAGAAAACTGACAATGCAGTATTTTATTTTACTGCAATATATATTGATATATAAATGCAATTTCAGCAGATGACTTGAATTGCTTGTAAAGAATTCATATTTTTAGATCGAGTGAGATGATTTTGTAGGGGAGCAAACCTGAATAAATGACAAGCAAAGTTAAATAAAACAATGATTTATGATTTTTGTAACATTTTAATTGAGTAAATAATCATATAATGTACAACTAATCTTTAAGCTGCAAACATTTTATTTAATGTGCCCAAATGGCTTACATTTGCTTCAAATTCTTACGGTCAAGTCCTAAAAACACATGCTGATAAACTTTTCCACTACGGTTACAATATGAAATTACTATGTTATTAACTGTAATGTCTAGTCAACAATAATCCTGACTACATTGCAGATCCTGTGTTGTGATTATTGCTGACTTGCACTGTGCGATATTGTTGCTAAAATGATATTGTGCAGTCGTTCTTCACACCACAGTGACTACAGCTGGACACTGGGCAGTGTGGCACAACATTGCCTTTTTTGGCTCATATGTTCTTATTATTATTTGTAATTTTATTGACAAAAATAAAAATGGAAAAAAATGTACTCAACCTCAAGTAGTTCCAAACTTTTTGAGTATCTTTTTTCTGTTGAACACAAAGGAACATTTTTTGAAGAATGTTGGAATAAATTAGCCACTGACATAAAAATATACTATGGAGGGCAATTGCTACAGCTTGCAAGCATTCCTAAAAAATCTTCTTTTGAGTTTAACAAAAAAACTCAAACACATTTGAAACCACTTGAGGCTGAGCAAATGATGAAAATGGTAATGTCATTTTTAGGTGAACTTTCCATTTAACCTTCTTTCAAGGCATTGTGAAACTCACTGTGCTGGTAAGAGCCTGTACAGATCCCTGTGGGAGCTTTAACATTCAGACCAGTCAGAGTAGACAACTTCCTCAGCAGACCCATCCCTGCAACTGAACAATCAATACACTCAAATTCAGATTAGATTCAAAGATTAGTCCTTGTATTTACTTTCTTTTTTATGTTAAGTGGTTGTAAACAATTTATTTGGGCTAAATTTAAACAAACAAATTAAGTAGAATTTTACTACATTTCATTTGTTGGTTTACATTCAACCCATAAAAAATTGTTTGCAACAATTTTGCAGAAATCTTTTTTTCAGTGAACGCAACAACTTCTGAATAATCATATCGAAAGTAGATGCTACATGTAATGTATTCTACTGTTCTGGGATAAAACAAACACGCTTTACCAGATGCTGCCAGAGGAGCAAAGATGTTCAGACTCCCTCCTTCTGAAGCAGGAACCACCCAACCACACAACTTCTCCCAGAATTCCCTCACACACGGCTTCAGAACTGTCTTCTCAGTAATGCACAGATCTGTGGAGAAAGGACAGTGAGTTTCATTTACTAATTACATGTGCAAAACCTGCAAACAAACCATGATCACTTTCAGTTTTAAATATCTTCTAATAATCTTTCAATCGGATTTCCTGGGAGGTCTTTCCAAACTTCCAGTATCACTTCATCACTTCCCTATGCTTGCACGGTATGCTCTAACTATATATACAGTCAAACAATTTCAGTTTGACTTCATGAAGTAAAATAATTAGGCAAAATTGTAACAGTTTAGACTTTAAATATGCAGTTTATTTATGAAGACAACTCCTATTTGACATGATGATTTTGATGACTTCACTGGCTATTCTTATCTAATGTATTCTACCGAGTTCAGTCACCTTAGACAGTTCTTCTGGATTTTAATGCATGTCTCTAAAGTGGTTAATAATGAGAGATAATTTGTTTTATATTTAAATATAGTGATAGTTTTATTCTCAATAATCTACTATTTGTTTTACAGGGTCACAAAACACCAAAACACATTTGAGCTGTTGACAGTCATGTATGTGTCCCATGCTACTAAAAACACTTTTAGGACATATATTTCACTAAAAAGTGAAAATTGGTTGTTTTTGCGTTATTTTGAGCAAATTCGTACTTTCAAACTCAACATATCCAGCATGTTTTTACGCAGCGGATGCCCTTCCAGCCGCAACCCATCTCTGGGAAACATCCGCACACACATTCACACACACACTCATACACTACGGACAATTTAGCCTACCCAATTCACCTGTAACACATGTCTTTAGATTGTGGGGGAAACCGGAGTACCCGGAGGAAACCCACACGAAGGCAGGGAGAACATGCAAACTCCACACAGAAACGCCTACTGAGCTGAGGTTCGATCCAGCGACCTTCTTGCTGTAAGGCGACAGCACTACCTACTGCACCACTGCCTCGCCCCAAATTCGTACTTCCGGTTTGAAACTAATTTTTGAAGCTGCGTCACGGCTATGAGATCTTAGCGTGTATTCCAGCGTGTAGACTGGACGTCTGTACCTGAGAGTGCTTATTACGTCTCATAGTGTGCTGCATTAATGCATGACTTGACTTGGTTCAAACCAATCAGTGCGCTCTATTGTGTATGCGGTGCAACTTCATTACTATGCATGCTAGCTTCCAAGACTGTTTGTACCTGATACAGTGTTCAGACAGCAGAGAGACGACACGTTCTGTTGCCAAAACAAGCATGCGGTGTTGCCTTAAAATTTGCTGCAGTGAAGGTTTTGTTTTCATTTTCTCTGTATGAGAGTGCAGCTGGACTCTTGTGTGGATTACAGTGCACGCTACGCTCGACAACAATACGTGTCCAAGGAACATTTTTTACCCGCAAGCTTTTCTCATCTGGAAATGGTGAGATCCGGATTTGCTGCTTGTCTCTTAATAAAGATGCGGCTCTAGTTGGTGTTGATTGTCCTGTCTCTACAGATTTGGTAATTGAGCGACCAGTGGTCTTTGTTTTTTTTTTATTCAGATGGCAAAGTTGGTTCGTATCGAACTAACTGTAAACATGTTAGCACCACAAACCAACTTACCGTGGAGTAGGATTTTCACCGCATTTTGTGACAGGAATAACACACACGGCTTTCTGACGCTTCCTGCCGAGTGCATCTAAGTTTCTGGGAAATGTGGAGTTTTTTTTTCTCTCATTCGCCTTGCAACAAACATTGCATGAAAAATACACGCTTAGAGCAGTTCCTCAAATCAAATATCTCGTTTGTCACGAGGGGCATGAATGAAATTCCCAAATGAAAGAGCCAAACTGCTGTTAAAGTCAACCATTTAACAATTTGTCAAATAATTTGATTACTGATGTCCATGTAAACACAGTCACTGTCTTTCTCCCTTGTGTGTGTGTTTGTGTGTGTTTTGCATCTGTGAATATCTGCGTGTGCCAAAACCGACACTCCCATTTTTCTGCAAATTTTTACAGACCTTCCCTCTTTTGCTCCTCCGACACTCCCCCTAAACAGAACTGGACACGCCCACTTTCCTGACTTTTTCCAAATTAGAGGTATGATAAAACCCTGCTGAAACAAGGGGGTTTCATGGCCCTTTAAAAAAAATATATTAACAAATTTCACTGAAGGCAAAGTTTCATAACTCACTTTGTAATTAAGCCTGCTGTTCTATTGACTGTTTGGTGCCATCATGCGGCTGAATAACAAAGATCAAGCCATTTGTTAAGAACCATTTTTCTCTATGCAAGCTTTACTTTTAATTAAAGAGCTAGTAAATTATTACAGCTCATATCAATGCTTTGTGTCTAATTGTCTAGTTTTCGTAGCCATGTGATGTGTTGTCGCAGAAAAGAACCCTTCAGTCTCATACAACACCTTGATAAGGCTGTTAGGCTTTAATTTGCACAACACTATCCTCTGTATATCACCTAGCTGTTTCTATAATTTTGCTCATTTAGGCCTATACACCATAGTTGTAGATCATTTAGATGAGTAATTGTTGTTGTTAGGGATGACACGGTGGCTCAGTGGTTAGCATTGCCACCTCACAGCAAAAAGGTTGCTGGTTCAAGTCCTAGCTTGGTCAGTTGGCATTTCTGTGTGGAGTTTGCATGTTCTCTCCATGGGTTTCCTCCGGGTGCTCCAGTTTCTCCCACAGTCCAAACACACGCTGCATAGGTGTTTACAGGGTTGCAGCTGGAAGGACATTCACTGTATAAAACATATGCTGTATGAGTTGGCGATTCATTCTGCTGTGGTGACCCCTGATGAATAAAGGGACTAAACCGAAGGAAAATGAATGAATTGTTGTGTTATGATAACTTAATAATCATTAACCGCTGCTTATGTCATTTTGGCAATTGAAAAATATTTGTCAGGGATTTGACAGCACTCTATCTTTTAGGTGATTTAATAAATCTACTCTCATCAGTCATTTATAATCTGTTAATAAAATAAAATGTTGCATTAATCCTAAAGGATTACCATCTGTAAGCATTATGTCATCTGTGCTTCCTGGCACAAGAATGCCAACGCTTTGCAGCATCCTGCCTTGGATCACTCTTTCCGCCAGAGAAAACAAGACCTCTAAGGTCATGCCTTGCGAGTCATATGGCAAAACCAACACAGACACTTGCACAGCAGCCAGAAGCAGCTAGAAAAAAGAAGATTGCTCAGTTCATAAACAACTGTCTGTCATTCAAGAAGTGATGTAACTGAATGTTGTGTACAAGTCTTACTTCATATCCAGGGACTTTGGATGACACGAGTAGAAAGTGAGGAAGAGGATAGTAGGAGGACATGACTGGTCTGTTGAACAGTGAACTGTAAGGAAACAGCATGCATCTTCAGAATTATTGGTGCTAGATGAAGCTAATATTGCATATAAATATTATATATTCACGACGAGATTCATTACTGACCTTGTGGTTTTCAGTAAACTTGTGCTATTGAGAGTACTCTTCATCTTTAAATCAAGCTGTGGTTTCCTTATTTCCACACTGGAGAGTGAATTTTTCAAACGACACTTTTCCTGTGTTTAAGAGATAAAAAGGGTTTACCAAATGTGTAACTGTAATTCTGAGTCATGTGATCAGACTTTAGTTGGGTTTCTGTAACACTAAGCACTTAAATTAATCTGATTAATCAAACAATGACCCAATCAAATCTTGAGGAACAAAATCAGTCTTTCTTTCATTTTCTTGTTGGCTTAGTCCCTTTATTAATCCGGGGTCGCCACAGCGGAATGAACCGCCAACTTCTCCAGCAAGTTTTTACGCAGCGTATGCCCTTCCAGCCGCAACCCTTCTCTGGGAAACATCCACGCACTCATACACTACGGAAAATTTAGCCTACCCAATTCACCTGTACCACATGTCTTTGGACTGTGGGGGGAAACCGGAGCATCCGGAGGAAACCCACGCGAAGGCAGGGAGAACATGCAAACTCCACACAGAAGCGCCAACTGAGCCGAGGTTCGACCCAGCGACCTTCTTGCTGTGAGGCAACAGCACTACCTACTGCGCCAATGCCTCGCCCATGGAACAAAATCAGTCATTAAATATTTCTTGTTTTTACAATGACAATTTTAGTCAGAATTATTAGCCCCCTGTATATTTTCCTTCAATTTCAGTAACAGAAAGATTTTTCAGCATACTCAATATGGCATGGAATAAAGCAGCATTCTTCCACAATCTCACGTGATGGAAAGATTTATCTGTCTGTCTAACTTTGGGAGCGAAACACAGAAGAGAGGGCAGAACAATGACAGTACATACATTCTTATTAGATATTTTTCAAGATACAGTATTAAGCTTAAAGTGCAATTTAAAGACGCAAGTAGGTTAATTAGGAAAGTTAGAGTTATTAGGCAAGTCATTCTATAACAGTGGTTTGTTCTGTAGATGAACTTAAAATGTTTTTCAAAAGAAAAATTTAATACTGCTTTAATTCTAGTCAAAATAAAATAAATAAGACTTTCTCTAGAAGAAAGAAATCTTATAGGAAAAACTATGAAAGTGAAATACTATGCAACTGAGCCTGGTTTCTCTCGAGGTTTTAATTCTCTCAAAGTTTTTTCCTCGCCCATTCGTCACTGGCTTGCATGGTTCGGGATCTGTAGAGCTGCGCATCAATGGATTGCTCTTCAGTGTTTGGACTCTCAGTAGTGATGATTAAACCACACTGAACTGAGCTAAACTGAACTTAAACTCTTAAAACTAAACTGACACTGTTTCCTTTTACTAGGATCTTCTATGTGAAGCTGCTTTGACACAATCTACATTGTAAACGCGCTATACAAATAAAGGTGAATTGAACTGAATTATGAAAGATTTTTTGCTCTGTTAAAGATCATTTGGGAAATATTTGAAAAACAAAATCATAGGAGGGCTAATAATTTTGACTTTAACTGTAAATGACCAAAGTAATAGAACACTATTGCAACTTCTGTTTCATTATTTTAATTAAAGCCTATGTTCTGAATGTTTGTTTTGACACTGTCTCACCCCAAGATGAACAAGAGCAGCAGTAAGACTCAGTGGCTTATGAACGGTTCCCGTAAATGATGTGCCCAATTTACTGGCGTTCAGCCATGCCCTCCTAGTCTTCAAAGCTGCTTCTGTGGGGGAAAAAATCTGAATGTAAGAACCTAAACTTCAAAATTCATCAAAATTAAAGCACATAAACCTCAATCAGATAATGAAATCTCACTCTAGCACTTACTTTTATGCTCTGCTAAGTTTTCCCTGATGGTTTGTCTTATCTTGTGCTCTCTCCATCTATCCTCTTGCTCTTCTGGTGCTGTCAAACTCTCATTTAAAGTCCCATAGACATCGGCAGCTTCCCGTGGAGTCAAAATATCCAAACTGGCAGCACATGCTACATAATGTCTTTTCCACGCACCATACTCATAATCTGATGGGCTGTAGGGAAGAAACCACCCTAGACGGATACACTTTGGAGACCACAGACAGTCCTACAATCACAAAGAGATTGCACTAGTAAAGTAAGTGAACATACAGAAAATTGACTATTGACTTTGTACCCAAGTTTAAAAGGGGTCAATAAGATATCAAAATTCCCTCGATCTTTTGCCACAAAAGAGGTCACAGCTCTGTAAAAAAAACACTGTACATTTCAGAACTCAAAACGGTGTTAAAGTTCTGCCTTAATCAAAACTGTCAAATAATTATGTAAACCATTTTAGAAAAAAAGTTTATTTAAAGAGTAATTCATAATTATTATTATTTTTTATTTTGACTCCAGTCAGATCCAGTTCATTCATATGATCTAGTTTAAGCTGTGTATTTGGTAAAATATTTAAAGTCCTGCAACTAGACCTTATGCGACCGGTTGACCAGATGTGAAGTATTCCAATGTTGTCCAAGCAGATCCATGTGCACGAGATGAGCAATACTATTTTTTTTCATTATTTTTTTTATCAGAAAAAAAGGTTCATTTAAAAAAAAACATTTCTATTCATTAATGATTAATTTAAAAAAAAATTGTTGTCTCCACACTCCCTGCAAAATTTTTAGCAGTCTATGAGTTTCTAGTATTTGTTCATTCATTCATTCGACCATAATGAATGCACGGAGAATAAAGGCTTTTGCTTTTGTACTCTTATTTTGGACACAGCGAGAATCAGCTTCTCTCCCATGGTGCAAGATAAAACTGAAAATTCTGTGCGACTGCCACAAGAGGGTGTATTCCGACAATTGTATCCAAATGTTGTGTGCAGTGGAAAGGCAAACTTAGTATCAATGTAGTAAACTTGCTCTGTGCCTCACCTAGTACCCCACTGCACCTATACTTAGTTAAGCTTCAGGTATGATAATGTTGATGCTGGGTTATTTTTATATGCAATAAA
Source organism: Danio rerio (assembly GCF_052040795.2). Lineage (NCBI taxonomy): Eukaryota > Metazoa > Chordata > Actinopteri > Cypriniformes > Danionidae > Danio > Danio rerio. Next base: position 35,018,455 of record NC_141037.1, read on the forward strand.
GCATTAACCGTCTGCTATTTGATTTCTGAAATGCATAAATATAGTATCCATGCATGAACCAATGTAATAAAACATTGCCGTTTACTTTAGGACAAAAATTTTACACATTTTAACTGCCGCAAGAAGCATATCATATATATGTATTTAATGCCATGTCAGCAACAAAGGAAAATTAAATGACAAATTCATTTTCAGAAGTGATACATCAAAAATACAATAAAAAACACAAACAAATAAACACAGTCAATTAGATTTAATTGTTAACGTTAATATATGATGAAAAGTTCTTCTGTTAAAACTTTGCAAAATAACTCTTTATGTGAGTTTACCTCATAAAAAAAAAAACTTTAGCAGTCATTAAAAGCAGGACAGTCCAATAAAATGTTTTATAGTAAGAAGAAATTTGCAGAACAAACACTGCGTGAGGTCTTTACCTTTGAGCAAATAGTCTGTCCTGTATGTCAAATACCAGCCTGATCTCACGAGAAAACGTAAGTATTTTACGTTTTGCCAGTTTAGTGGCTAATTCGTACGAGTTCAGTCGTACGAAATGGTACAATTTTAAAAAGGAGGCGTGGCACCTGACCCCACCCCTAACCCCAACTGTCATTGGGGGATAAGCAAATCGTACTAAATTGTACGAATTAGATCGTACGAATTCATACGAATTAGCCACTAAATGAAAAAGTTACGAATTGCGTGAGATTGTGTTGCAAATACAGTACAACATCTGGTAAAACACCCTTGATCAAATTTTGTCTTAAAATGTATTGTAAATCTTTTGCAAGAAGCAATGTGATACCATCATTTTAGCACTGAGGTCACCTTTATTCAGCATTTATTCAGTTCTTACCTGCTCTGCCAGAAACTTCCAGTGCCAACAGACCTGTGCTGCGGCGCATATGTCTCGAGGACTGAGGAAAGACATGATGTAGAGGGACAGAAGTCGAGGCAGCACAGCAGTGAAGTCCATCCGACTGATGGGAACTGATTGTGCCAGACAATCATTGGTGAACCTGAAAGCATCGAATCCTTTCCATTGACAAAGGTTTTATCTGAGAACATGCTATTCATATGCGTGAATTGTGTAAGATCAGATTCTATGCACTGTGAATTTACTTAAGCTGTGTCTTGGAGCATCTTCTCAACAGTTGGCAAATAAACTCTTTCCTTTGTCTGTCTGTCCACAGGTCAAACCAATGGAGGACGAGAGTGGTTCTTTCCTGAAAAAGCTACAAATGTATCGAAGCTAGCTTTAATGTTATCCCATTATTAAATTAATGAATAATGTATATAGCATAGAAAAAAAACATGTTATAGATTTTTTTCTCCAAATAATAATCATTTAGCCTGTCATTTTACTCCTGTCAATGATACAGGACAAAAAGAGATAGTTCACCCAAAAATGACACACAAACAATATTTTTAGGCTGAAATCTTGTAACCAAACTTGTAACCATTGCAGGAAAAACTTATAGTCTATTAAGGAGGTCAATGGTTACAGGTTTCCAGCTTTCATCAAAATATTATCTTTTGTTTTTAAAAGAAAAAATTAAATGAGAGAATATTCTGTTTTGAGTGAACTATACCTTTAATTTTGAACATCATTACTCCAGTCTTAAGTGTCACTTAATCCATCAGAAATCCTATTAGAATGTTCTGCTTTATTGCAGTGATGCTCATTTATTAGTAATAGTTTGTATGACATATTTTTTTCTTTTTGGAAAACAAAGTAAATTGTACGTTTACTTACGTAAAGGATTTGCTTTCGAATATTCAGGTCAAATAAGTGAAAGTTCTAATTTTTTAAACATTTGACCATAAAGTATGAACTATGAAGGTAAATCAATTAACCAGCATCAAGGTAAAGCTAATTAAATGATAACTTAATTTCAAAAACTTGAGGGGAAAGTACACTCAAAAATGAAAATGCACTCAAATATTTACTGGCATAAAACTTTATAATTTGCTTTATTCAGTTGTACACAAAATATGATGTTTTGAAGGAAGTTGAAAACCTGTAACAAGCAGTGGTGGAAAGAGCACTGAAAAATCTTACTCAAGTAAAAGCACCATTACTTGCCCAAAAATGTAGTGCAAGTAAAGTAAAAGTATCAGTTGTAAATATTACTCAAAACAAGAGAAAATAGTAGCCCTTTTAAAAGTACTCAAGAGTAGTGAGTATTGAGTATTTCGCTGTAAACGGCGAATGCGGTTACATCCAATTTGTGCATGTGTGTGAAAACGTAACATTCTGTAGTGCACTTAGTGATTAGGCATTTGGCAATTTCAGTCATCATTGCAGTAAACATCCTTCATCTTCTTATTAATTACATGCATCTTGATCATTGCATGTAAAGATTTTGGACATCTTCTTGGACACTTGATGCTTGCAAGCGATTTGCTGCATTTAAAAAGCACCCATGTATTAAGGTTGTTCTTTATGATGGGATTTAGCTTCTATGTGCAGTTTGATTGGACTAATTACTGCACTGATTTTTTTTTCCTCAGCCAATCCGTCTAAACAAGAAAAAAATTAATTAGCGACTGCAGGTTGTGAAAATAGTGGAGTAAAAGCATCGGAACTGCACTAAAAATGTTCTTGAGGGAAAGTAAAAGTAAAGATTTTTAAAACTAATATATTCATTCATTTTCTTTTCGGCTTAGTCCCTTTATTAATCCAGGGTTGCCACAGCGAAATGAACCGCCAACTTATCCAGCACGTTTTTACGCAGCGGATGCCCTTCTAGCCGCAACCTATCTCTGGGAAACATCCACACACACTCATTCACAACGGACAATGTAGCCTACCCAATTCACCTGTACCGCATGTTTTTGGACTGTGGGGGAAACCGGAGCACCCGGAGAAAACCCACGCGAACGCAGGGAGAACATACAAACTCCACACAGAAATGCCAACTGACCCAAGCCAAGGCTCGAACCAGCGACCTTCTTGATGTGAGGCGACAGCCCTACCTACTGCACCACTGCGTCGCCTAAAACTACTTGATTAATAACTATTCCTGAGAAAAGCTACTCAATTACAGTAATTTAAGTATTTGTAATTTATTAATTAACACCACTTGTAACCATTGACTTAAGAGGAAATCCATAGTAGGAAGCCCCTGACCATAGTAGGAAAAACAAATATATGGAAGTCAGTGGTTATAGGTTTCCAGTTTTCTTTAAAATATTTTCTCATGAAAAAAAAATGAAGATTTGAAACAAGTCAAGCAGGGGATTCTAAACTTGGTCCTGGAGGGCCGGTGCCCTGCAAAGTTAAGTTCCAACCCCAATTAGACACACCTGAACCAGCTAAGCTTATTCTAAGTTTACTAGAAACTTCCAGGCACCTAGTGTTGAACGAAGTTTGAACTAAATGATCCAGGACAATGGCCCTTCAGGAACCGAGTTTAAACTCCCCTAAAATAAAGGGTGAGTAAATCATGACACAATTTTTTTTTTGTGACCTATCCCTTTAATTATAAAATAATACTACAATAAAAAATACATATAAATTGCAAATATATTGTAAAACAGCATGAGGGTAGTATGAAAGAAGCATATACATCTAACCTGTTGATTACATGCTTTATTAGTCACAGGCGTCCATGCACTGAATCTGGTTTCTGCGCCGTCAGAGCGTGACCAGTCCGTCAGCGACTGTCTGTAATCACTTCCATTCATCTGCCATTGATAACTCACATCTGCATTCCCGCGGTTTCTTGACTTAAAATGGGTTCTGAATTCCACAGACGTCATTCCAACAGTAAGAAGCTAAACCAAGTCCAAAAATAACCACCTGGTGTAAATAAATTATTAGGTAGGTAAAATGTAGCCTATTTGATATTTTTTACGAAGAGCTGCATATAATGGATATAAATCATGCGGAAATATTTCAGCTTGTTATCGGTTAGTTCTAAACAAACCTTGAGGAAACTTCCAGGACACACAGCGCCTCCTTACGACCTCGTTTCCCAGGAGACCAAATAACAAATGAAGCTCTGGAAATTCCTTTACACCAATTGTGTATCTTTTAGCATAGTCAGGCCCGGAGGTTCGGAAGACCCACCCCTCACAGACCAAGGTCCAGAATTTGTTCCATACATGAGCTTATTTGTCATATTTTGACTGCTATGCCATCATAAATAGTGAAAATAACTCGTCGAAAAAAGTGTAAGGCCAAATGGAATCCTCTGTTGGCTGTTGCTTCAGTGTGGCTTCAGCTAGTCAGTTTTGGCCAATGTTAACTAACATCCAGCTGTGCAAAAAAAAAAAAAAAAAAAAAAAAAAAATATATATATATATATATATATATATATATATATATATATATATATATATATATATATATATATATATATATATATATATATATATATATATATATTTACACACACACACACACAATCTGATGCAAGTGAAGTCTTGCAAGTAGTTTTTGAATAAAGAAAATATTTTACAAGTATTTTGTTTCATTATCTTCTTCTTGAAACAAAACAAAAAAAAGACTAATAAAAATATGTGAAAAAACAAATTCCGCCCATATGAAAATTCACTTGAATCCTATTTTGGCTATTGTTGTTATCCATGAATTTCCAAATGTACTTTTTTTTTTTTTTTTTACAAGAAAGGCTAGAAAATGTGTCACTAAAATGTCTTAAAATGTTACTAAAAATATTTAGATCTTAAAACTAAAAGAAAAAAGAACCACCCCTTTTACCAGGCTGGCTACCGGCCTGCCATGTATTATTACTTATAGACATATTTTATTTGAAGCAAGATCAGCCTAGATAATAATACACAATTCATAAACACATAGCACAGTTCACATTTACAAAAATTTGCTTGGTAAGTTCAAAACACACAATTTCCACAAAATGCACCTTCCCAAAATAAACCAATATTTTTTAGATACATTTGGCAAAATACGTCATCCGTTTTAATGTTTTTATGTTTGTTTACATAACTGAGAAACCAAACATGAGTCTTACTTGACATTATAACTTTATTAATAGATGCATGAATAAAAAGTTTAACCAACAATCAGCCAGTGGGTTACACTTTACTTTCCTAAGGTTCAAATCAAAAATAAAATATGTAAATATGTCCATAACCAAAATATACAACTTTATTCTGCAATCTCAGTAGTTCTCAGGAAACAGACGTAACCTGCCATTATCTCACTGTTAATTGCTTTAAAAAAAAGGACAATAAATACAAACTGTGCCCATCAGCTCCTTGTTAAAGTGAGTTAGTGATAATGCAAAGGTGCTGCTATATGAACTCCAAGGCAACATTTAAGACAAGATTTAGATGTCACATTATCTTATGAATGCATATTTCTTGTGGTAATATGAAATGATCTGATGAGAAAGAAGGGTGGGCATTTTATCACAACTGTTCTTTGTTCTATGATATTGTATCTACAAATCTACAGAGTGCAAACTAGCCAAACTGACCAATTCTACAAGTTTAAGATCCACAGTGTCATCGATATAACGGTAATACTGGCGTTTCTCCATAGCTGTTCTGTGTTAAATATGCACATTTTTCATGGTAGAGAATTTGTAGATTATATGCTGGACGTTCTAGGGACATCTTGAGTGTCAGCAAGGTTAAGCTTTTGTCTAAGAAATACAAGTTAAGGATTTTACTCTCAGACCAACCTGTAAAAAATGGTTTTAATAAAGGCATGCTGATGATGCAATGAGTATAGAAACATGTTATAACAACTTATAATACAGTAATATTAATGGTGCAACAGTAAGATTCAGTAGTGAATAAAAACTCAGACAGAAAGACAGACCTGTTGAAACCCCAGAGGGTAAAAGAGAATATTATCCATATGAAATTCCACTAGTCAAAGAGTTATATTGAGAAGCACATCATAAAACATATTATTTTACATTTATGCACCAGACACTTTACTTGAACCACATCTTACAAAGACTCAATAAGAAAAACAAATCATGTTGCAGGTATTTAAGGTTGTTTTCTTCAACCTAAAATACCTCCTTTGCACAATATATTGCACAATATTGTTATGTCCTACGTAAAAGTACTTGTATTGTCTGTGTTAGGTTTTGTGTATAGTTTAAGTATGTATATTATTTGTATATTTAGTATAGTTAGATTACCGCTCCAGTATGTTAGTTATGCATAGGTTTTGAAATAGTTTGTCCAGTGTTGTGTTCATATTTAAGATTGCTTACTTATGCAGCACTGTGGTCCTGAAAAACACAACATTTTGTTTCACTGTATGTCCCCACATGTAGCAGAATGACAATAAAGCTCAACTTGACTTGACATAACTGCTTAATGGGATTGTAGTTCTTTCCCTCATTAAAGCCATTAAGTACACTTTTGACTTTTTATATCCTTCTTTGCTTCCAATCCAAGTTAGAAAAATTGTGATTCTCTGCATAGCAGTATTTTTTTTGTATTTTTTGGTAAACCCAGGCTCATTCTGAAAAATATTTTTTATTGATTTTTTGTGCAGTTTTTGTTTTCATGAATCCACCAGAGGCCGCTGTGTACGCTTTTTGAGATCTCAAATTTCTGTAGTGAGTGCCATTCGCGCCTGCTGTTCTCTCATTAATCCACCAGAGGCCGCTGCAGACTGACTGCTTGACCGACTGACCATCGACTGACCCACCCTCCTCCTTCCCTAAACCCAACCAATAGTATTTTACAGGGTATATGCAGGAATCCTAAAGGGAATTTCAATACCTTTTTAAGAATTTTATAGAACTTCTCAGAATCTTTTAAGACCTCAGCGCCACTTTAAGTTTTAATAAGTTTTAACTTATTAAACAGTTGTTAATAAACAGTTGTAGTTAAAAAAAATAAAGCACAACCATGCAACAGAACTCAGATAAGGTCGAAAGAAACAAAGCTTGAAAGAATAAATGATTTATTCTTGCTTATGTTTGTTTTCAGCTACAGGCTTTAGCCACTGTTTAAACCAGGAGTATGCAAACTTACATTTTCCCATTATGCTGTCTGTTTCGCTCTATGATTTTGCTACATGTGGAGAGTGTATCATTACCTTCCCGCGTGTTGCAAGTTATGTGACATCACCCATACAAAAGAGCTTGGCCGGACGAGCCCCGGCCCGAACCAAACACGTGGATCGAGCACTCCGTTGATAATATTAGAAGGAAAATAAGTATATTTATGCTTTTTTGGCGTGAAACGCTTTGGATAACGCTTGAACAAAATTTAAGACCTCGTAAAAATGTGATTAAGATTTTTTAATAGCTTTTAAGGGCCTTCATTTTCTCATAATTGGTTAATCAACTTTTAATACATTTTAAGACCCGGCTGACACCCTGTTTTAAAAAGCACACACTGACCAGCCCACCCACTTCCCTAAACCCAACAAACAAGTTTAAAAAGCAATTAAAAAAAAGAAAAGCCCTTGCCTGATTTTTACCGTGTTCTCACCCTTTTATTTACTCATTTATTTTATTTTTTGGCTTCTGTTTTTGTCTCACCTACTTTCTGGAACCTTTCTTCACTCCCCCATAGTGTTCGCTAAAAAATTAAATGCACCGATATGTACTTCTGGCTTCATAATTCGCGGTCTCCAGAAATGTATATAGGGCTACATTTTCAGAATGAGGCTCTGTTGGTTTTGGTTTATGGCTTATAAACAAAGACCTTTTTATATAAATTGATACAAAAAAAATGAATAGGTAAAATACTGCTGGAACCAGTGCAACTGAAAGATTAAGCAGCACTAATGAACTCTATTATTAAATGCATGTTTAGAAATTAGTTAATTATAAGAAAAATATAATTGAAAATGTTGTTTTTGGACGCAAGATGCATATTATTCCCAGAAAAACACATAATGATCTCTGCATTTTCACCATAAGGAAACAGAGAAGGTGAAGGTTTTGTAAAGTGAAAATGAACACTTTGTTTACCATCACCGCATACATAATAATGGTACCTCATCAATTTTAATTTAACATTATAATGATATCCATTTGAAAATGACCAACATTATTAACAAATAGATGAAAGGATACATTGAGGAGCTCAACTCTTCAAGCTGAAGGGAAAACAAAAGGAATTTTATTGTACTCTCAATATATATAAAGGTTAAAAACACAACTTCTTTATTTATGACCCAATATTTAATGTTGCTTACGTTCAATAACAGTTTATCCATGTTGGTGTCATAAGCAGACTTTCTCTGGTCTTCTGGCAGCTCATCCACTTCTCCATACAGGTCAAAGTGGAGACGAGCCAGTGTTTCCTGCATTTCTCGCACATGCTCCATTTGATCAATAGAGCACTCGTTGCCTGATTTAGAAAAGATTTCGATTTTCAGCAAGTGGCATGTTTTGTAGTTTTGTTGTACTGCATCGTGCTGCAACTGCTTACCAAAAGCTTGTAATTTTCCAGAGTGGAAGTCATTAAGGAGGCTGAGCAGACCCTTTTCCATCTCCTGAACATCAGAGACATCTGTGAGAAACGAGTGCTGGATGTGGCTTGACTGGTTACTCTTACCCGACTGACTCTGGGGCCTTGGTTTGTCTCGTGCTCCCCTTTCCAGAAATAAAAACAACCATGCAAAAATCTGAAGATTGAAATTAGAAACTGTCATTTTTATAGCAAAACAGATGATGCTGACCTGCGATTCTTTGCCCTCTGACTGGAGTGTGTGCCTATCCCACCAACACCGAATGATCTGGATGTTGTTTTTCGTGCAGGGACTGAGGGAGGCAGCTGGTTGGATGACGGTTTTGGGCTTTTACGTTTCTTACTCTTTTCCTCCATCGTGTCGTTCAAATTATCTATAAAATATAACAATTTATTTACGAACAAAAAAGCATGAAATGTTATAAACAGCCAGTTTTCATAACACAACCTAATCCACTAGTCCCCAAATTTGCAAGCCAAAATACACACATGCAACTTTGTTATGTACACCTGATGGATCCACACTGGTCACAATGGGATAGACATGACGAGACAGCAATGATGCTCAGGTAGACTGTGACGTTTAAACGTTTAATGGGTGTACGTGGCCCAAAGTACAGTTTGTTCCAATAATAGGGCTGTCTGATTAATCAAAATCAAATTGCAATCATGATTAAACATTGTGATTGGCTAATCGCAAGAGGCTGGAATATGAAATATATTTGTATTTTTTTTATTAATTAATTAAACTAATTCCCCTGCCCAGAGCAAATGCGTAACTGTTGTCTGTGTGTGATACTCTTACTAGCCAATTGAGTGAGCACAATTGAGTAATGAGTATCTTGCTAAAATGTCAACAGAAAGTATTGCCATTGACGCTCCATCTGGTAGCAAGCAACAGCAATGTACCATTTCAGAGTTGTTTCAGCCATGTTCATTTGCTGAGTCTTTTACAATAAGCTACACGATCTTCCTAATTTGAGTTCAACTTGTTTACTAAAAGATAAGGCCATTTTATTTGTTTTTATTGTGTTCTTTTTTTTACTGAGAAAAATTAGTGTTTCATTTCTGAATATTTAAACATAAATTTAGTTAATAAGTTAGTTAATTTAGTTAATTTAGTTATTAATATCTTTTTAGTTCTTTTTTTAATTAATACGCACTGCATTTTAACTGTAAGAAGCTACAATACAGATTATTGAGCTGAAGCTTGACTACAAAATTAAACCGCAAATCAAATCAAAATCGCAGTATGTGTCAAAAAAAAAAAAAACTTAATTAAGAGATTTTCCCCAAATCGCACAGCCCTACCCAATAACATCACAGCTTCAACCATTGATACAAATCAAGATGAATTCACCATAAGCATTTCTGATCTTTTTACATTGATAAGGATTGTAAGCAGATACTTTTAGCAGATAATAAACGACAACTAGCTATTTGGCCCCAGAAGTTTCAAGAACTGTATTTAGCTAAAAAAAACTACATTTTATAGGCATGTTGAGGGGACAAAGTAAGACATGTTGTTGTACCACTTAAGAAGTATATATCTAGAACTGGGCATGGGACGATAACAGTTTTCAAGGATTACCACGGTTTGGAAAAGTCAAGGTTTTAAAATTTTCTGTAATACCGTCCCTAAGGTATGTAAGATTTGTTATTTACATTTTTTTTAGGACAACAGTATCTTCAGCAGAAAAAAAAAATCAAAAATGACGTTTTGAATTGTAAAAAAATCAGTGTTTTTGAAACTAATGAAGACAGCAGAAGTCAATGATTCATTTGAATTATTTACCCTGACATGTTAACTGATCCAAACTATTATAAATGTTTCAAATCAAGAACATATCAAGAATATATTTTAGAGCAGTAATCACAACACTGTGAAACCAAGATATTTTTATCCAAGGTTATCATACCGTCAGAATCTTATACCGGCCCATGTCTATCTAGAATTATAATGGAGTCACAGCATTGCATTTTATATTAAATAATTTCAATATAGACAAATAACTGAAGAGTATAGATGCAAAAACCACTAAAAGCCATTTAATATTTTCTTCTAAAATTAGCGTTTTTCACCAACTCTTGTATGTTGGCTCAGTAATTTTACATTTATAGTGACGATAAGTTGAATTGCCTTCAAGTGAAATAACTGAACATAAACAGGAGGCTGAGAAAAATTCTCATTTTAGGAGCACATTTCAGACGGCATTTAGAGGTTTTTGCATCTGAACTCTTCATCTATTCACACGTTATTACATTTCATTCGTGTGTCCTCTTTTGGGGTTTGCTGAGGCCCCCTAGTGGGCCCCTGACCCCGGCTGACAGCCACTAATCCCCGATTACAGCAAAATTTTAAGCATTTGATCATGCTGAAAAGGCGACATCATATTTCACACCGATAAACAAACTTAATATAGACAATGTCCATGAGGTTAAATGGTGTTATCTCGCGTGCTAAAAAGCGCCTCTAGTCATGTTTGACAATAACACGCAACATGTAAATAACATGCGAGCGAGTCGAGGCGTGAGTCGTGAACAACATGCCTAGGTAACTGCGAAAGCGATGTAGAAACGCACACAAAACAGCATATACCTGTAAATACACCTCACTAAGGAAGAGTCCACTTTTAGACTGAAATATTATCCCGTTTGAAGGACATTCTCGATGAGATCGGGCTGCTCTAAAGTTGATACAGCTGACCAGCAAGTTTCCAAAAGGCACTTCCGGGATTTACACGTCATCGTGGTTATATCAACACGACCCGTACTGTAATTAATTAAACATAAAAACAAAAGTTACTCAAAAACAAAATGAAAGTGTTCCGAGGGGAATTTCTTTTAGTTGATTCGTATGTTAAATTAATCGATTAGTCATTTACATAATGTAGCACGAACTCACACGTGCATACAATTCCACATCTTAATAAAACATGTATCAAAACGTGTCAATGTGTCACATATCAATATTTTAGACGGGTTTTTATATTCATGTGACGCATAGGAAATTTCCACTTCTCTTCCTCTTTTATACAGGAACTAAGCTAATTGTAGTGTTTCGGCCAAAGCATGCTTTTTTCCCTACTTACTACATGATCCATTGAAATGTTAACTACATCTGTTAAATGCTTCACCCCTCCAGTATCATTTCTGGTGTTATTAATAATTATACTTCTATTTATACCCCTTACAGTCACGATTTGGCGCATGCGCAGTCAGTCACCTGTCATATGACCGCACATGCGCACCACTGCCATAACTAGTCCGAAGGAATGTAGGGAAGAGTTTGGATCAGCGCGGACAATAAACACATTCAAAAGACAGTCCAAAGACCGACCGATCGATCGTCAGTCATATCCTTCTCTTCTTCCGGATTCAACTTCAGTAAGTAAGTTAGCGAGAGAAACGCTGAGCTCCAGGTTGAGTCCAGTTTTGAAAACAAGAGGATGGTAATGCGTTTCTGCTTCCCCAAAGCGGAACTGAACACAAGACCAACTCAACAACCACTGCATTAACTAAACAAAAACACTTTTACCTGTAAGTTAGCGGTAAAGAACAGCGAGAAACATCATGAGTAAACAGTAAGTATAAAGCCTGGCCGTAAATCGTGGTGACGGGATCCTGGAGTCTTGGGAAGAGTGCAAGTCTTTCCGCTGTTTTTCAGAGTACTAACTCATTTATGTAACTCACCTGGAACTGGGCTCTGTCCTTCTGGCGTTGGGGGTAAAACCTGAACATTGGGTTCAGCGTCATGAGACATCTTTGCTGTGGGTTTATATTCACTGATAAAATCGGATTTTGTTGTTTTAGAAACAGCTGTGTGGTTTCCTGAATGTTAGTGTCACAGCTCAAGTTTCAAATATTGGAGGCTTGTCGTAGTTTGAACACAAAGCAGGTCCAGATTGTGTTGATTAGTGTGTCTGATAGTAGAGTATAAGATGAAATACTGTAGACATGACGTAAAAAAAACGTACCTTGAGGAACCGGTTTTTGTTGACTAGCTGGAAATGCATATTTCTTAAGGAGGTGTTGCTCATTTATAGACTGTTCAACTGAGTCTGTAACATGATGTTAGTACTCACACCAATCTATTAATCTGTTAAAAAAACAGGTTTAGTAAATAAATGGCTCGAGTAAGTAATTTATAGTGGTAGATTACATGGGAACTAATACTATGACATCATCTTTTGGCCCTTGTGTTGTTCCTGATCGATTTTTCAAAAGTTTAATTTCATATTTTTTATGTACAGTGAAAGAGATTGAGGCCAAACATCTGTTTCTGTTAAATTAAATCATTTTAACTGCCCCGCCAACAAAATTTTGTTGCATGGCATTTCTTAACTTTTAATGTCGCTATAGTTAACACACTTAATGCATTTTTTCCCCCTACACATCCCATAATTTCTAAATATCAACCCTTTGCTGGAGGTTTATTTGTCAGTTTATGATAAAAGCACTGGAATACATGGAAAATCAGAAAATATTAAGTTTACGGTCAATTTATTTAAAAAACATAATCAAAATAAAACATTTTTGAATACTAAATCTTTATTTTTTAAGTTTGCCATAAAGTATTTCAGCCTCTCATGTAACATGTTGTTTTTTTGTTTTTATTTTTTTGTTTTTTTACAATAAAACCAAAATCAAGTTTAGCAGTGCAACAGGATTATGTTTGTTTGATTTTCTTGTAAACCAACAATGCTGTATAGTGTAAACCATTATTCATTCTTTAAATGACTTTAACAGTCATAACATGGTCAACAAATAGGTAGAGCAGGCAGTTAAAGGGTTTCAGAAAGTAATTCAGGTTTGGAACAACATGAGTAAAAAAAAAAGTGTATTCTTATAAATTTGCCTTAAAATTGTTAGTATATGAAGCAGGAAAGCTGCAGAAATGTAGGGAAAATACCTAAAACTTTTGTTTCCTCTGTGCAGGCTTGCTTGTGCACTTTGTTGGATCATAAAGCACTTTACTAGTTTTTTTTTTACTGCAGCTTTACTAAAATGCATGTGAGATTTATAATGTAAGCTGTGACTGTCCATGTTAGTCGATAATTGACTTGGTACAGTACCTGTTCGTTCATTTATTAGTATTTCTACTTTTTTGTGACCGCATCAGGTTTTTTTTTTTTTTTTGATGACGTGTGGTGTTGAGCACATTTGGTCAAAGAGTCTTCATAGAAACATCACACTTCTGTTGTACATCTCTCTCACACCCATCTCACACAATGTAGAGCGTTTTAAACAGCTCAGACATTATATATGCTAATAAAGTTGACAAAACGTTATTATCGATTATTTAAAATGAAAATACATCATAATAACAGCAAATGAAAATATAGTAAAAGAATGGATGTCTGTGCTGTTTATTTCTTCATGGTGTTCTCTGAGGTGTAATTTTTAATAACCCATTTTTATTTTATTTTAAATATGATTTTAAAATGATAATTCACTGCTAATGATCACTTTTTACTTGTGGTGATTTTTTTTATTTGCATAAAATATCGGTATAATTATTTTTACACATAATTCTGTCATCTACTGGGCAAAAGTGTTTTTCTGGTTGATTGCCAAACTCCAGTTTTGGTCAGTATAAGTTTTTCAGCGTATGTTTACGAAACAGCCATGTGGTAAAAACTAGTTCCTATTGATACAGATTGACTAAAACGTGTATAATCCATGTCAGAGAGGTGAATAAAAACAATTAAATTCAATTAAAGATGATCAAGCACTAACAATTGCCTTTTCAATAGATTAGGGGTGGGCAAACTCGGCCCTGGAGGGCTGGTGTCCTGCACAGTTTAGCTCCAACTCTAATAAAACACCCCTGCTCATAGACTTCTAGCAATCTTGAAGAAACTGATTAGCATGTTTAGGTGTGTTTGATTAGTGTTGGAGCTAAACTGTGCAGGACATCGGCCCCTTCAGGACCGAGCTTGCCCACCCCTACAATAGAATAAACATGAAGTATGCTAGCGCATGACATCAGTAATTTGACAAATCTCTTCTTTTGCAAAGAGAATAACTGTCCTCAAAAATTGGACTTTGAAACACATTTTTCAAAAGTTAGCATTTTAGGTTAATGTCAATGAACAACCAAAATAAAATGCTTTACTTAAAATCATTGTCACAAAACAGCCCGAAGACTGAAATAATTACAAATGAGGACTACATTTATAGTCCTCTCCAGAGCTTCACATTAAACATTTTATTTGATGAACATCAGGCTGAGTAACGATGACAGAATTCCTTCAGATTCCAGGTAGTAGGGAAAGCTTTTTCTGTGGGCATCTTCGTTTGTGTTTGATTCAATGGCCTCTAAACTTTGACCTTTGCCTTCAGACCCCAGAGCGTGGAACTTAAGGTCACAGGAGGAGAGGCGAACTTGGACACCAGCAAGATGGCCGACATGACAGTAGAAGATATCACAATGAGAGCCAACCAAGTTACAGATGAGGTACGCCTGTCATCTGTTCAATAACAAACAGAAAACAATGAAGAAACTTTACACCTAAAAAAAAAAAAAAAAAACACAACACAACACGTTCAAGTTCCTGTATATTTGCAGACTCATTGTTTGTGAGAGTAAAGCCTATCACTCACTCTTCTCTTTCAGTGCTGCATTTCCTAATCATATTTTTCTTGCACTAAGTGTCCTAAAATATGAGTTTATTCTTGTTGACTTTGTGAATATGTAATTCTCTGCTACTAAAATCTTCAGGTAACAATAACTCACTCCTTTCTTACTTTACTCATAACTGTTTTGTTCTCTCTTTCTCTTCCTTGCTGCCTCTGAAGGGATTCACTTGAGCCTGTGTGCTGTAATAGAGACTAATAGCATGAAAAAGACATCAGCATGGGTGACTGGGGGTAAACTAGAGATTTTGTTGTATTAAAACACTCCTACCCTACCTCCTACACACACACACACACACACACACACACACACACACACACACACACACACACACACACACACACTTTTATATAAGCAGTATCACATGAGTAGCAGTGCAATATGGCTGTATATTGGCACTGGTGGGAGGCGTGTGTCCCACCAGTGACTACAGTCATATTGCACTGCTACTCATGTGAATTTGGTTTATACAACAGTTCGACGGCATAATCGTGTGTATAAAAAGGAAAATCAAACACGCAGAGTGTATAGCCTTTTGTTAGAGGAACTACTTTCTTCTGCAATTCATTCACATCTGCAGCTGATGTCAGAACGGCAGAAACTGTTGCTACTTCACAAACGTCACGTAAGAGCTAGTGTTTGAAAGATTCTCTTGAGTAATGTCTAAAGTGAAGACAAAACAGGTGATTTTGCTCTGATCTGGCTGTTGAGCGGCATGAAATGCCATCAGTCTAAAGAGATTTCCCAGTATTTTTCTGCATTCAGGAGATATGTGGTATAAATACAGCACTAAACCATACAAAAAAAAGAGATCAACTTAGAATGTCACTCACCTGTTTTATAATGATTTGATCAGCTGTAGTTTGAAATTTAAAATGAAAACGCTGGGTTTTCTTCCCTAAGGACTATTTATGTGGTCTCTGTTGCCATCTTCTGCCGCAACTGTTTTTGCTTTGCTCAATATAACAGGCTGATGCCTGCCAATCTCCGAAATTAAAAATATTTAAAATAGGCCCTATCCTTATAAATAAACTGCATAGATGCAATCTAAACAACTACATTCTTGCCTAAAAAAGCCTCAAAAATACATTATGCTGTCCAACAGCTGCAATATTTGTCACTGTAATGAGTTTATTATGCTGTCACCCTATGTGGGCGGAGTAACACAGAAGAGTGAAGAAGGCTGTTATTGCAAAATATCGCACGGCTATCACTCAATCAGATTCAATAACTAGACAGAACTGTTGTGTGTTTATAAATAGATTTATAATTTATTTTTTATAACACATAAGAGATAATTAGGTATTTAACTTTATGTACTTTTTAGTAATTTTGAAACGTTAAAGTAGAAGTTTGAATTTAATTTAATTACAAAAATAAAAATAATTTCACAATCATTCCAGTCTGCTTTCACATTGTGTTTGTGTGTATGTCCTGTGATTCTTGCATGGCTTCATAGAATTATCTTGGCTTTTCATATTTCTATTCATTTCTGTATTCACCAGCAGGTTTGTATTATTTTCCTACTGAATACAACTCACACTATGTGACTTTATGAGCCAAAGGCATGCTGCAGTGTTAGGTACACATAGTTTGATGTTTGCATGCAGAACGCAAATGTATGTTCAGCACAGTAGTTTCTGTGTCACTGTACTGTCATGATTTGACTACATTTTGAATATGTCTTTTATTTATTTATTTATTATTATTCTTTTTGTCATTTTTGTTTAGTCACTTGAAAGCACTAGGCGGATGTTGCAGATGGCAGAGGAGGTAAGAGCACCAGTGGCATTAAAAGCATGATTCGTTTGCTCATTCGAGTTCATATACGATATTTAACTTTATATAAACCTGTATATTTTCAGAGTCGGGAGACGGGGGTCAAAACAATGACCATGCTGGATGAGCAGGGCGGTAAGTGACTGCACCACTATTAACATACAACTAGGCATGGCCCGGTGTACGGTTTCACGATATTGTGATTACTGCTCTAAAATGATTAGTCTACCTAAATGTGTATATTCCAACGTATGAAGCTGATCGGTCAGTTCTTGTCTCGTGACTCGTGGTTTTCATCTGGTGCACCTGGGAAATGTGAGCGCACTTCCAATATGCGCGCATCCAATATGTGCTCCCAATAAGTGCGCGCAAAAGATACAATATGTGAACCTGTTTAGGCTGAGTTGAGCCGCCGTGTTTTGGGGCGCCAGTGTCCTCCTTGGTGACTAATATTGTCATAGAATGCTTTCTATTTAAGTGCTTGAACAAGTTGCTGGTCGAGTTAAAAGCAGTTAAAAGTTCTGGACATAGTCTGCATTTCACAGCAATATTTTTCTTTTTACGCTCAATGAAATCAAAGTAATGTCAGTATTTCCACTTGAAGAAGCAAACACTTTCGACAGCAGCCATTTCAGCTTGCGTTCTCCAGCTATTTAAAAGTGCATGCAAATTAACTGACGTAGCGGAAAATGTGATTTAAACGATGCATTTTTTTTTCTTTAAAAAATATATTTGTAACACAAAGTAACACAAATACATTGACTTTAGTAACTGTAATCAAATTACACTAATTTAAAATGTAATTCGTTACATTACTACTTTCCTCAAAAATGGTATTTGGAATAGTTACGCGTTACTGTGGAACGCCTTACACCCAACTCTGTCCTAACCACAATCTTGCCTACATACAGCTCTGTATAAAGAAATTAAAAGACCAACTGAAAATTCTCTGGATTTAATAGATATGTCTACCAGGGCTGAAAAGGTTCTTTGTCAATGCATGCAATAGGAATGGGCCGGTGTATGATTCTGACGGTGTGATAACCTTGGATAAAAATATCACAGTTTCACGGTATAACAGTATTATGATTACTGTTCTAAAACATATTCTTTTTAAATGTCGGGATAGAAAAACATGTTTTTTCCCTTTTGAACACAACATAATTTATTTTGAGAAACCTTTATAATATTTTGGAGCAGTAAACATGTCGGGCTGAATAACTCATCAGTCTTCTTTTGTTTCAAAAACACATTTTTTCTTTACATTTTTTCTTTAAATTGTCATTTTTGGATATCTTTTCTGCTGGAGATACTGTTGTCCTAAAAAACAAAACAAATCTTACACATACCTTAGGAATGGTATAGCTGAAAATTTTGCCGGTTTTAAAACCTTGACTTTTCCAAACGGCGGTAAACCCTGAATACGGTTATCGTCCCATGCCTAGTATGCAACATAATAAGCTGTCAATGAATGTCCAGATTAGATAAACATATTTTTTATAACTTTTGCATAAATTTATACAAAGATGCCATGTTTCTATTCATTTTAAACATGCCATATTAGTGCTTTAACTTCAGAAGAGCCATGAAAGCAAAATTCTGTGGAATAACCATCAAATTCAGTCTCAACAATTTAGAACAAATGTTCATTTTGTTGAAAAAATTTTCTGAATGACAATGTTTTTATTTGAAATTCATAGGAAATGGCATATGACGTTTATGAAAACAATCAAAGAGAAACATCATTTTCAAAGCATCTCTTTAGTTTTCTCCTCAGTTGTTGTAATCTGTTACATCTACATTAAGGACAAGCTGTATAGTATTATTTTTGATATTTATTGATTTTTTTCTGTGTTTTATTAGAGCAACTGAGGCGAGTTGATCAAGGAATGGATCAGATCAATCAGGACATGAGGCAGGCTGAGAAGAACCTCACAGATCTATCCAAATGCTGTGGTCTGTGTGTGTGCCCGTGTGACAGGTTCGCTAGATATTCATTATATTCAGTTATAATTGAATCCTCAAAACTATTTTAATTAGATGTCTAGGCTGGGGTAAAGAAGAGTATTAAAAATCTTTTACAGAGTGACCTCCATTGAGCATGATGGGAGATATAAGCGGACTTGGGGCACCGGGAGCGACAACTCCAGCACAGAGGGAAAAGAGGGTGGTGTTGTATCCAGCCAACCGACTGCTGTTCGTAATGGACAGGCTGTTTCAGGTGGATCATCGGGTGCCTCTGGCCCTTACATCAAGAGGTGAGGAAAAAATACACTGAGAAGGATGGACATTGATAAATGTGATATCATATTTGTTGTTTTAGCAGTATGCCACTTACTTTGCCACATTTAATAATAATAATTAATAATTCTGTGATGCATCCTGTTACCATTAATTCAGAATGACCCTATAATTAATAGTTATGAAAGTATAAACATTGATTTGCAGATATGTTTGTGTCATTGTGTTTGTTTGTTGGTTTGTTTGTTTGTTTGCTTGTTTGCTTGATTGTTTTATTTATCTGTATGATATAATATAGACATAAAAAATTTATTGTAGTTAGTTAGAACGGATTCAGTGCTCAACTAATTCCACAATATAAATCTCAATGTTAACAAAACATGCATTACCTTTAAAAAGTCAATTGGATTGAGTCAGTCATGCAGGATTCCAGATAGGACATGCAAGATCTTTACTATCAGGAGGAAATTTAACATTGTGATTGATGTCTAAATCCACTTTTTTTTGGCTGTAATTCTTCTGTTTATACATTGGAAATACATTTTTAACCACACAAATTCAAGTTTAGTTCGAATTAGTTTAGGAAAAGACTAAAAAAATTATAAAAAAAAAATTATAATGCTAATATATTGATATAATGCAGTTGAGTAATGTCACAAAGGCAAGAGTTCTGCAGTATCAGCATGTGAGAGAAGCCATTAAAAGCCAGTATACAGCAGCCATGTGTTGGGCTTATGTCCTTCTCCTGGCTTCAGTCCTGCTACTGTTAATACTTTTTATGGAGCTGTGCCATAATTTGAATAAGTTTCCATCTTGTTGCAAGTCAGTGCATCAGTGTAGATTTACTGTTGAAATGTTGTTAAACATTATTTTACTGCATTTGACAAGAAATTAACTTCTACTTTTTTAAACTTTGTATTAACAAATTCACATTTAATCCAGCGTGTAAAGTCACTGAACATATATATATATATATATATATATATATATATATATATATATATATATATATATATATATATATATATATATATATATATTTATATATATATATATATATATATATATTTATATATATATATATATATATATATATATATATATATTTATATATATATATATATATATATATATATATATATATATATTTATATATATATATATATATATATATATATATATTTATATATATATATATTTATATATATATATATTTATATATTTATATATATATATATATATATATATATATATATATATATATATATTTATATTTATATTTATATTTATATTTATATATACACACACACACACACACACAAAGTCAGAATTATAGAATTATCAGACCCCCCCCCCTTTTAAATGTTTCCCAAATAATGTTTAACAGAGCAAAATTTTTACAGTATGTCTAATAATATCTAATCTTATTTGTTTTATTTCAGCTTGAATAAAAGGAGTTTTTAATTGTTTAAAAACCATTTAAAGATCAAAACTATTAGCCCTTTTAAACTATATATTTTTTTCGATAGTCTACAGAACAAGCCATCATCATACAATAACTTGCCTAATTACCCTAACTAATTAGCCTAATTACCCTAACCTGTCTAGTTAACTTAATTAACCTAGTTAAGCCTTTAACTGTCACTTTAACCTTAAATTGTTAAATTATAAAATAGCATTAAGAATGTAATCCGCAATCTACTCCAGTTTTGCAGATTAAGGATTTCATGCCAAAGATGATCAGTAGAAGGACAAAGTTACAGTAAAAAAAATAAATAAATAAAAAAAACAGAATAAGTATAAATCTTGCATCACTTTATTTCCTAGTGTATAATGTTACCTAAAAATAAACACTTGTTGTACTTGTTGGTCAGGTGGCGACTTCCTGTCTAAGCAGGCAGTTCAAGACCTATAACAAGCTACAATATGTCTCTGTTTCGTGGCATTTAACTACTATTAGGACTCATTGTTTTTACCCTGCCACATCAAAATCTGCAGCTGGACTCCACATGTACAGTTTGTTAGTGCTTATTTTTGGACTGTTACAGCGGATTTTTAATTCCTCATTAATCATTAAGATGAGTCACCTTAAAGGGTTAGTTCACCCAAAAATATAAATTCTGTTATTTATCACACATCCTCATCTAATCGAAAATCAGCAGTTCAAGTGGGAATGGGAAGATCATTCCACCAACATGAAACGTTGAATAAAAATGTTTTGGAAAGTGACTTGGGTCTTTTTTGTGATGGTGCTCATTTTCTAAAAACCATTATCAAACATTCCATGTTCAACTTCAGTAGTTCAACTGTAATCATAGTATAAATTTGCAGTTGGTGTGAATCATAAGCTCTCGCGGGTCAGATAAATTGATATGGCAGAGTAGGCTGGAATTTGATATTTCATTAATTTGCATATAAAGCACAAATAAACACAACAATAGTTGACCACTGTGCTGTAGAACGAGGGAAGAAGAATATCAAAAAGATAAAAATATACTTATAAATACAAAACCCTACAGACAAAAACATAATAAAAGTAGAGTTAAAAGTAAGCCCGCACAGAATGTGTGTGCACAGTAACCCGCAGATTTTTAGCTCATCATTGAATCTGTTTATTTACTTGTAATTCTTTGTAAACTTATATTTTTTCAGTTTTTTTTTATTAATTTCTGTTATATTATTGACTAATATGAAAATGTTCATATGATTTATTTACTATACAGTTTGTAAAGTCATATTTTCTGTCTTTTAGTAGATATATATTATAATAGACACTTGCTTTGTTTACCAAATAAGTGGATCTAATTGGATTCGCATTGTAAAGTTTGCATTAAATCAAAGTTTCATATATTAGGTTTTTAGTTACGATATTCCCAAAATTATTCTGCACAAATTCACAGATTTATTTTACAAAACTCTCGACAGAAGTAGCAAAAAATGTCTGCAGATTTTGTCTAGCCCTAGTTAAAAGAAAGCATACAAACTGTATGCAACTGTAACTTTAAATATTACTGATATACTTTAAATACTGACTAACTTTAAAATGATTGAAGGAAGATGCAGATATCACAGATAGGGGAGGATTATTCCACATACCTGTAGATGTTATACATGTGATATAGACATTTGTTTTTACAGTTGTTGATTTTTGACACACAAAAGTAGTTTGGTTCTTTTTCTGTACTTTGCACATATTGGGACTATTGCTATTTATATAGAGGATGAGAAAGCTCTCAGATTTCATCTAAAATATCTTAATTTGTGCTCCTAAGATGACCAATGTTCCCACTGTTTTGCATTAATAAAGATTTACTGTATGCTTTATTGCCATTTTTTTTCTTTCCCCGAAGAATAACAAATGATGCTCGAGAAGATGAGATGGAGGAGAATCTGGACCAGGTGGGCAGCATCATTGGCAATCTCAAAAATCTGGCTTTGGACATGGGCAATGAGATCGACAAACAAAACAAGACCATTGACCGTATCACTGATAAGGTAAAGACACACACTTACACTGCCGAGTAGATTACAGTACATTATTAGTTACATATTGTATAATGAAAATAGTAGTTTGTAAAGGCCTGGTCGGATCACACGATTTTGGCATGATTTTTTTTGACGTTGGGTGTCGTAGAGATTGGTAAACGACAAATAGACATTGGGACAAAAGATTAAATTTTTTTTCTCCTGTAATGTGGCATAGTTCACGACAACCGATCCCATGCCTGCGACGCCTCGCGACACCGTCGCAGAAAGTCTAGCATGTTTATTCTTTTGTTGTTTCTTACAATGAGTTCCACCACGTGTGTGGCACGGCCCAATAAGAGCACATAATATATCAGTTATTTTTGTAGGTGCTCCTGTTAATGAGCTGGTCAGGTAATCAAAAAAGCAGGCTGCAAATTTACAGATGGGTCAGTCATGGGTGGATATGACCAGTCATTGGTTATGCAAACTTTAACTACTTTCTCTAAAATATGAAAGTGTTTTAAGCAATTTTATCTGACAGACTGGCACAAATATGCCCACTTCTCCATTTAGAGTTCTCTCTTCCAGGGGCACCAGCAGGATTTTATTCAAAGATACGCACATATATTGCACCACCCAGCCCCATCATCCCTTATTCTCATTTCAATCTCAAAAAACACTGATGCTTGCTGTCAAAGGCTACATTTATTCATTGTCACAAGTGAGACAGAGAAAATGAAAGCACATCACTGTATTTCAATCATTTAAATGATTAATTACAATAATTTATCATTAATATAATAGTGTCATATAAAATAGTTAGGCTAATTTTAATATATTTTTGTTGCTCAGTTATCTACAAAATAAACAAGAATAGCATCTGATGTGAAGTGCTTCAAAACCGGTTCGCTATAGCCTTTGCTTCAGAGCCAAATCACAAACTGGTTTGTTAAATAAAATATAATCTAGCCTAAATAAAATTAAAGTGAAATATTCACAGTTTCAGAGAAGTCTATATTAAACTGTTTGTCACTGTAAGCGACAAAATCATCCGTTGCGCCGCTCAATTACAATTTAATTTGTTTAATCAAGTATGTTTTTGTTTTTAGTTTTTTTTACATCTCCCACCATGCAAGTACATACACACTTTAAAACACACAATCACACCTTTAATTATTCTCATTCTTTCTTGCTTTGTCAATATATCATAGTGTATACTGTTTAATAATCAATTCACATTATTTAATAAATAAATAAGCGGCATTAATTTGCGCCCTCTCATGGTTGAAACGCACAATGTACAGCCGTACGGCTGCAGGCGCCACTGCTCTCAACTTTCCAACAGAGTTTGTTCTAATAAAAGCCAGTCCTGCTTATTCAAATGTGTCATTAATAATAACAGTTTAATATAGGCTTCTCTGAAACTGTGAATATTTAACTTTAATTTTATTTAAGCTAGATTATAATTTTATTCACCAAACCAACACAATCTCACGGCAACTCGTGTTTTGGCGCTGAAGCATGGGCCTATAGTGAACTTGTTTTGAAGCACTTCACTTTAAAGGTTATTCGTTATTTTTTTTTATCTAGTAGTTAACTGACCAACAAAAAATACATTACAATTAAGATACATTTTATAGCTAACAAAAATCCGTTTCAAAAAGATATTTTTTCCAAGAAACATTTATGAATTATATTTTAGTTTGTGCCCGTCCAACTGTGCGGTGATGATTTGATCCGCTCTGTAGAAAATAAGGATTTAATTAATTCTTCACTGCTTCACAGCTGCTGATGTTCTTTCATTTCATGTTCAGGCAAGGGAGTGTTTAATAGAAACATTGGCAGAAAAATATACAATTTCAAAGAAAATATATTAATATTAAAAAAAAAACATAAAAGTTTGATCCTATCAATGTCATAACAAATGCCTTTAAATAGTTATTAGGCCAAGTTGTCAGCCAGCATTAGTGTTTATTGAGTTTGAAGTTAATTATATTGAGATAAGAAATATTGTTATAGCAACAATCCAATACACCACTTATCTCATTTTTGATTGCGACTTGTAAAAAGCATTTACGTTCTTGTCCTTTTTTATGAGAAATTTTCCAAAGCTTTAAAGACACCTGACTCTTCATTTAATAAACACTTTATTTGCGACACACACTCTGCCAATTTTATGTTTTTAAGTCATTTAATTCAAGTCATTTTAAGTCAGAAGTTTACATATAACTTGCAGAAAAAAATAGCATTTTGAATTTAGTACTGGCCTAAATAAGCTTTTGCATCAACAAATTCATAATCATTACTTTTGCCGGTGCAAGTTTTATGGACGCGCTTGAGCACGGAATAGGCTATAAGCATGTATAATTCTGCATCATATCGAAGGAATCGTAAGTTTGGTCCCATCCTAACGAATGCTCTTAAATAATGTAGTTAGTTCACTGCAAGCATCAGTGTTTATTAAAATTAAAATAAGATAAAAAATAATAAACAAATTGAAATCGAGATTAAAAAAATATATTGTTATAGCAACATTTGTGACTGCTTTGAAATGACACCCACGACAAGTCAAGATTTTATCAAGAAAAAAAAAATTAAAAATCGCATGATCTGACATAGTGACTTTCGTAACCGACAATAAAAATCGTATGATCTGACCGGGGCTTAAAGCAATCCATGTTTTGTTTACTTTTGGTCTTGAGACTTACTCTAATTAGATTTTCTTTTGTTAATTATTGTTTATTACTATTAATATTAGTAGCATGTATGCTGTTTTGATTGCCCAAACCTAAGCATAACTACTGCAACCAATATACTTGATGGACTTCTTTAAGTAGCAATGATTGCATTTATTAAAGGAAAACATAAATTATGATACCAGAATAATATAAATAATGGTAATATAAAGATAATTGTAATCATTCATAATACTTATATGAATAATACACATACATATTTCATGTTCGGCCTATAACGTAACAGGGCTATTAAATGTGTTATTTATTATTATATTGAAAATGTAAAGTGGAAAAATGTTTGGGGGTCCCAGTTGCTTTCTTGGGTGCCTATAAGCTGAAAATGTTTGAAGAATATTAATATTATTATAGTATTTAAACCGTATTTTTAATATATAATTAACTCTACATATTTTGCTTTATATAAATGCATATTCAGCAGTAGAATAAATTGCCATTACCAGTAACCTCTATAAAATATTAACGCCTACCTTTTATATGGTTAAATTACAGCATTCGGACCATCCGTGGCTACACAGTAATGATGTAATTGTGATTTATGGCTTAAGATTTTAGAAAACTGATAAAACCTGGCCTAACATTAGCCTTTTTGTAGGCAATATTTGACTCGCATGAAGAAGCTACCATACCATAGTTTATCGTCATATTCCTTTCTAGAGTTATATTGCTTTGGTACTCCCTTTATACATAAAATAATTCATAAATAATCCTAAAAATAGTTTTAGGATTTTTTTCTTCTTCTGTTGAACACAAAAAAAGATAGTTTAAAGAACGCTGGAAAAATGTAGACATTTATTTCCTTTGTAGGAACAAAAAGTGCTATGCAAGTCAATGGCTGTTTTTTTTTCTACAAAGTTCTTCAAAATACAGTATCTTCCTTTGTGTTCAACAGAATATATTCTTAAGTTTATGAACACCTAATTTTTAATGAAACAGATATGGAACAAGGGGAAGATGAGTAAATCGAGGCAGAATTTATACCTTTAATGCAATTGACATGATAATAATTAATACAATAATGATTAATATGAATTTACCCATAAAATATTCTACTAACTATTTTCCCCAGGCTGATATGAACAAAGCTCGCATTGATGAAGCCAACCAGCGAGCCAACAAACTTCTGTAGAGAATAGACACTGCCAGCATCGCTCGGGAGCCTGATTGTTTAATCGCAAACACACACATACACTCAAACACACACATTTGCTTCACAGTGATGAATTACTGCAAGTGAGTAAAGTTCCTTAAATGCCATCTGTGCCTTTTATCGTAGTCTTTGTTCTATTGTAAATAGTTAGACACACACATACACACACACACACACACAGATATAATACAGAGCCTCCTGTACAATCCAAAATCCAGTCTCACCCTTAATATAGAAGGAAAACACAATGGACGCACCGAGTGCAGTTGTTTTTGCTGTATGTAATGGATCGTGTCTAATCGGTGGGGATGGTGATGGATTTGGTCAGTCCCTCTGTCTGCACTTGAGTCAACATGGCTGAACGTTTCACTAATCTGAATGAGGGGCCAAAGACTTACGACAGATCTTTTAATGTCCTTGTATGCTGCCCTTATAGTCGTTAATGTAAGTTTGGGCTAATCTTGTAATGTTTGGTTTTTTTATGTTATTTTTCTTTGTCTGTGACTGATTATGCTCATATTTAATTATCTAAAGACATTAATGGGCCTTGTGAATACAGTTAGTCCTGTTCATTGTGTGGGGCATAATGTATGGTAGCGTTCATTTTGATGGCAAAATTTACCATGCTGTATAGGAATAGGACATTTCAATATATTTTATTTCTAATAAAGCTGGTAAATATCTCCCCCCCCCCCCCCCCCCCCCCCCTTTCATTTTGTTGAATAGCAGACCTGACCTTACCAGTAGAGGGCGCTGTTATATTGCTTTGTGAAAGTAATTTTGAAATAAAAAATATGATAAAAAAAGAAATCAGTACTATGTGTATTAAATAAATACAGCTGATGATGACGTTTCACGAGAACACGAGGACGCAAGACCGCAGAAGAACGCATATTGAGAAATAGCCAGGTCTACATGCCTAAATGAGTTGCTGCCATGTGATTGGCTGGTTGGAAATGTGCGTTACTGAGCAGTTGGACAGGTGTACCAAATAAAGCGGCCGGTAAGTATATCTCTCACACACACACACACACACACACACTATTCATCATAATTTTTTTTTAGATAAAACGCATAATAATCAAGTGCAAAAAAGAAGAGCTGAACTTCGGAAAAGGTGCTTGCTGCGGTTGCCGCGATGTGGTTGCTTGTTTCTCTGCAGTTGGCTTGTCATTGCTAAATCACTTTTGTTTTAATAAAAAATAAGATAATAATTAAACATTGTGAGATGATGGTCGCGTGATTATTAAAATGAGGATGCCTTGCGTATTTATGGCTATTGATACTCTTGATAGGCTAGGAACAGCCTATCATTCTGTTATTTTTCATATATTCTGTTAAAAGATTTTTGTGTTCATCCTTGCTACAAGCCAAAAAAAAAAATATATATATATATATATATATATATATATATATATATATATATATATATATATATATATAAATAAAAAAATAAACTTAATTGAAACAATTTATATATGGCATGGCCATTAAAAATACAATGGTCCTTAACTAGATAGTTTTTCAATTTACTTAAAAAGATAATGTTACTTCAGTCATGTTGAAAAAAAAAATTCGAATCGGTCAAACTTTATAAAAATTATTATTTTTTTTTTTTGCCAAATCGCCCAGCCCTGTGACATATGCATCTTAAAATTGGGAGGGCTTTCTATAAAAGAAGACCATAATTATCAATCTACTCCGATGTATGTGACCGGGGCACTCTTCTGAATTCAACGAGGCAAAATTCTGTTAGAACAACAACAGCAACAAGGAGCAAAACATGCAGCAGTGCTGAAGTGGTTTGAAGGAAAGCTCTTAAATTTGTATATATAATTAACAGAATTTATATAATATTAAGGTTTGCTATCGTTATTGTGAAAGTGTTTTTTTTTCCGGTTCTTTCAATGTGCATTCGTGTCATATAAAACGCATGCATGTCATTTGAGTTTTTGGAAAGAAAAGATTTGTATTAAATCATTTGTGTATAATATTCCTTATTTTAAATGTGTATTACATGCTGGATTTTCGATAGCAACCTAGCGAGCAGTTGATGTGTTTTTATGTTTGTTTCTATATATGAATTTTGTCATCATTGAGGACAAAAGGAAAAAGAATTCGTAGCCCCTCAGTTTTCATAAGGGATTAGTTGAGTCAAAAGTGAAAATCCTTCTGTCGTTAACTACTAACACTCCTGCCATTCCAACGTTCTGAACACACATGTATAAATTTGATATTATGAAAAGGCAAAAGAAAATTGCGAAATGAAAGCGATAGTCCAGAGATGCGGTCCCCACGTCGAGCCAGGCTGCAACAGTGCAGGTCTCCAGCCGGGTCTTGAACTCGAGTCCTTCTAGTTGCTAAGCGAGCACGCTAGCTATTCGCCGTAATGGCCGCGGGGAAAAAAAAAATCGTCTTTTATAGAGTGACCTCTGCCGACCGATCGGGAAACGCTCGAGGAATCCCTCAATTCCTGCATAAATAAATATAGAAACAATCAATAGCGCGGCCTGATAAATGATAAAGTACATTACACCAATGTTGGAGAAATAGGAAAATATTAAAAAGAAAGAAGAAAGAGGCTGTCTGTCAAATTATCAGCTTAAGCCAGTCAAAAAAAAAAAAAAAAACACGATGCAAAATTGCTCAAGCCATCAACCAAAGATGGCACACCGGCCTCTAAACGTTTCAGTTTAGCGTGTTCTTAGTCCCCCAACACGGGTGTAATTTATTTCATTATTTATCAGCCTGCACTATTCATTAGTTGTGTATTTATTTAAGCAGGGATTTGGGCATGTATGTACTCATTTATTTATTTATTTATTTGCATATTTCTTTATTGTTTTATTTATCCAGGGATTTATGAATAGATTTGTTGATTTTCTTTTTCGGCTTAGTCCCTTTATTAATCAGGGGTGGCCACAGCGGAATGAACTGCCAACTCATCCAGCATATGTTTTACGCAGCGAATGCCCTTGCAGCTGCAAGGCATCACTGGGAAAAAGAAATACACACTCATTCGCACACATACATTATGGCCAATATTAGCTTACCCAGTTGATCAAGAGCGTATGTTTTGGACTTGTGGTGAAAACCTAGGCGAGCATGGGGAGAAGATGTAAACTCCACACAGAAATACCAAGTGAGCCTGCATAGATTTGCTTATTTACCCCTTTCTTTATGTGTCTTTTCTTTTTTTTCTTCTTTATTGTCTTTGCAGGGGTGGTCCACCATAGCTAGTAGTCAAGGACGACAAAAGATACAAGTGTAAAAACAAATCAAAAATGGCTCGAGCCCCACCGGCTGCATTTGGGTCTGAATTTTCATGGCTGAATCTTGATTGCCAATTGATATCACGTGCTTTGGGTCACTTTAGATGAGCTTAATCTGAACAGCCGCTTTGGCACCCAGGGTCCGTAATCGAGCAGCCGCGCAAACTGCGTTTTATAGAGGCGGTAGGAGCGCTGTTTCTCATCGACGGGAGGCCACATTTTCAACCGTTGCCTAGACTGCAAAGGTAGACGCCACCCAGATCTTCGAGCAACGTGCTGTTATTTTTGCTTGTTTAAATCTTAGTTTTATTCCATTTGTAGCCGTTTTAAAGGGCGAAGTGCGCTTCCCACAATGCATTGCGGCAACGAACGACCAATCAAGGAGATTGCTGTTCCAGACCTGTCTTTTCCGCCTTCTGTGTGGAAATCATGTCGAGAACGCCAAACAATACCGTGTACTAGGACTTGGGAGCGTAAGGCGGGCCTGGGGGACACGTGAAGGGCCGTGGACATGTACAACTTGCCCAAACTTACGCTTTGTTGGTCGTTTGATTGACAGACGATCTGGCCGCTATGCTTTGACCACGCCCCGAGGACCATGAAGAGAGACCCAGGCATGCAAACGATTAATCCGCCCTCTTACGGGTTCGTAGATCCGTCACTTTTTGTCTTGCTTGATATTCCGGCTTTTTGTGCTTTGAATTATGTGTTGGGGTATCGGTCTACAATACATGTAGTGACTTTATTCTTCAATGTGGAAGTTGTCGTGTTTTCAGTGCAGTTTTTTCCTTTGCTGCTATCTCCATGGCCTCTGACCAGGGGGAAGCCAAGCCTTCCCCAGCCTCACACACGCTCCACAGTCTGTCCTTGGGAATATTACAAATCTTCTTTGCTTCTTTATTAACGATGTTCACCAAACTTGTGCCGTAGTCCCCAGTCTCTTGAAGGAAACGAGCCAAATTTGGCTTTGATCTAGTTCGTCTTTTTTATGCACATGAAACTTACCCATAATAATAAAAAGTTGCACCAGAAAGATAATTTTCTTTGCATTTATTGACAAAATAACTGCAAATGGGTCGTTATCACTATAAAGTGCTTTTGATGTCCCACAAGACGGGATCAATCCTTTATGAACATAATGCGAAATAATGAAACTCTCATGTTTCAATATGGTTGGTTAAACCTTCACACACGCAGGTAGCATTGAACATGTTTTGAAATATGTTTTTGTCAATCTGTCTATGTTCTTTCATTAAATGGATGTGATTTTGCCATGTCACACCGCTCAGCCGACTTCAGTGACTACAGAATGTAGGTCGATTAGATCAAATGAAGAAAGATTTTTAAATATTCTCATTGTCTCTATCAAGTTATTTGACCAAAAAAACAACAACGTAATTTTAATAACTATTTTGTTTTCATAACATTATTAATCATTTTGCACGTGCCCATGAAATTGCTCTCCACCCTGTCACGATGTGGTAAATGCTCCTTTAAGAAACCGTCTGATGTACTCATTGGCATCCCCATGCCCGCTTTTGCCTTTCTTCAGAGGAGGGTAAAACATCCGCTGTGACACACAGTAACTATCTACATTTATGTTTCCTGTTTTTCCTCATGTTGTGTTTGAAATTGAATGTTGTTAAGCTTAACATGTCCATCTTGTCATAGTCAAATAGTAATAGAAAAAAGTCAGAGATCTAAACTATAGCTTTCAAACTATCTACAAAGAACTTCCCATTCATTTGCATATTTGCTAAACATCTTGTGTGATTTCTTAATTAGCTAATACAGGCCAGTTCATATTGTTTGAAAGTTTGACAAAGTATTTTAGATCTTGGGTTTTATTTGGAAAAGATCATGCAACGATTTCATATTTTATAGGAAAATAAATGTTGGCCTGAGCTCGACCAACATTCATTTCTTACAGCCTAAAGTCTAATTATTGCAACAGCTGTGTGTTTAATTAAAAAAGCTTTTTTATTTATTTATTAAATCTGACGTCCCAAAGGAACATTATAGTGATAATGACCCATATGTTTTTGTGTATGTGTGTGTGTGTATATATATATATATATATATATATATATATATATATATATATATATATATATATATATATATATATATATATATATATATATATATATATGTATATATATATATATATATATATATATATATATATATATATATATATATATATATATATATATATGTATGTATTATTAAAGAGCATTGAACTACAACATGCAGTATATCGTAAACACAATGTCACGACAACATCTTCCTTTGTGGAATAATATACAGAGTGTGACAGGTTGCAGCAGGCTCTGATATGCCAGGCAAGCTCCTCCCATGGTGTAGGCTTTCCCTGCAAGCTGTGGGGATTTTTTTGTGTGATGCAATACAGAAAAGTTTTAAAACAACTCAACAGAACTCCGGTGCCACTTTGAGAGCAAGTTCACAAATAAGAGGAATATACATGTTAGAAAGTTTCTCGTTTTTACGTGATTTTTAACAAGGTAAGAATATCTATCTATCTATCTATCTATCTATCTATCTATCTATGTATCTATCTATGTATCTATGTATCTATCTATCTATCTATGTATCTATGTATCTATCTATCTATCTATCTATCTATCTATCTATCTGTCTGTCTGTCTGTCTGTCTGTCTGTCTGTCTGTCTGTCTGTCTGTCTGTCTGTCTGTCTATCTATCTATCTATCTATCTATCTGTCTGTCTATCTATCTATCTGTCTATCTGTCTGTCTGTCTGTCTGTCATTTATTTTTCAACTGCGACTTGAGTTGTTTTATTTTCAAACAGAGAATACCAGTTTATTATAACCTGTTTCTGCTTATAACAGAGCCTTAAAATTGCCTTTAAAAAACAAACAAAAAACAAACAAAATGTACAACCAATATGATGTTAACAAACATAATACATGATTGCCTATCTTTAATATTTTGTTATTTACACATTTTATTACAGTTTTTCTCAGTCGCTTTGGTGCGTTTCTCACAACACTAGTGCATTTCTGCACAACAGTTAATGCATTTCTCAAAACAATTAGTACAAACAGCAAATCCTAGATCAGTGGTTCTCAAACTTTTTTCACCAAGTACCACCTTAGAAAAAAATCGACTCTCCAAGTACCACCTTACGACGCTATTTTTTAACCAGTATTAAAAAATAGCGTCGTAAGCCTAATTAAGCAGCTACAGGTGTGCACAGTTTTAAAACGATGCAGATTACTTCCTATTAGTAAGAATATGTATTATTGTCAGTCACTTTAAACATTTGAAATAGTCTGAACATTAACTGTGCTTGCAGATTAAAAAAAAAAAGTTTTAGTTAAAATGTGCTTTTAAAAGTTCATAAAAAATGGCGCTGTTCTTAAAAAGTAAAAAGAAAACTGCTGTACTCAAATCTAAAGTATTCATAGTAGCCTATTCATCAAAAGCTGGAGATGCTGCTTGGACCTTATAAATATAGGCTATATGTCATATTCCTACACTTTCAGACAAATCTTGAAATAAATGTTAAATGTACATGACAGGGTTCAGACAGGCACAGCCTAATGAAAATCAATCCCAGCACCTATTTTTTTCAAGACTGACATGTATTGAAGACCTGAAATGTATTCTCAGCAACCCATAAAACATTGCATAAGAATAGATACAAATAAAAACCATTAATAATAATATTTATTAATCATATATTAATAATATAATAAACCTGCACTAAGTGCTTGTGAAATCTTTTTTGTACTCAAGTAAAAATATTATTACACTGCTAAAATAACAAAGATTTTAGTAAATAATACAAATATTAGGTATACGAATTACTCTTTTAAAAAGTACTAGTTGGTTACTTTTGAAAAAAAATCTGATTTTCATTATGAAATCACTTTTTTTTAAGTGTAAACCTGATTTAATGGTTTGATTGCTTACATCCCAAAGCTAGATGTATAATTTGCACTAACAAAGGAAGTATAGTCAATTTTTCCTTTCATGACAATTAATTTTTTTCAATAGCACTGGTAAAACTACCAAATAATCTTTAAGGCCATAGAGACACTTTTTGCCCATTTTTAAAAATATATATTTTTAAGCTTTGAAAGGTTAAATTAAAGTATATGGTAAAAAGATTTAAATTTAGCATTTTATTTACATATTTTACACTATTTTATTTACAATATGGCAAATTTGTTTCTTAAATAGCTGTACATCACATGTAGATTTTATTTTACACTTGATCTTAATCTAAAATAGAAACGTAAAAAAATACAAGTACACTGTCAGTAAAAAAATAAAACAAATGAATTCATTTTACTTGAGGTATTTAAAATATGACAACAATACATTTATCAAAGCAGTGCTTTAAGAGCCTTATTGTAAATTGTGATAAATAAACAATAAGTTGGCTAACAATGGATTGCTTTGACCTGTAATGCTTTAGGACAGATCAGAATACAGCTAAATGTATAAATCACACAAATACCTCACCCAGAAACATTTCCAGCATAATTATTTTGTCGTAAAGAAATAAAAAATGTTCCACCTTTGCTAAAAGTAAGTTTCACTTCACAACACAGCCAAATAAGAAGACCATTAGCATTGTCATCGATCATGTATCAATCTATTTCTAAATATTTGATAACTTTGAATACTTTTGACTAAATTTAGTCAAGGAATAAAGATAAATAATGTCTACTTTTATAGTGGAGAGATCGCGATTGTATTCAATCTGAGCACACAGGCGATCATGAGAGCACTTGCAGTTCATTTGAAAAAAGCCTATTTAAGAGCTAGCATATCTGTTTTAGCGATTTGCGTACATGAATGCGCTCTCTCGTGTTAAAATAAAGCACTCGCCGCATTTCCAGAAATGAGTTATTGCGCAATACCTTCATTCCCGCGCCGCCATTCAGAATGTATTTGGAGGAGTGACAGGTCAGAGGCGAGTCGACTGGCTGTCGGAGAGCGAAACGTGTATGAAGATCATCAAATAGGCAGGAAATATGTCCGCAGTTTAATTACTCTGCTAGACATCTCTGTAGTGAAAACATCCGAGAAGCATTATTCCAACAAAACATTTGTTTTTAAGTTGTTTTTCTGTCTCTGCAACACAGAAAGCCTTTGTCCCGCCCTTACGTTTCACGCAACTAGACAAAGTCGACTGTGATTGGCCACTTTTCATGTCAGTCAAATCACGCTTCAGAATCAATTCTTAAACTTCTGAAACTGATTTTCAGCAGCTTATGATACAATGCACTAAAATAAACACTCCAAGCACAGCGCTGTGATCGTACGCTTCACAAAACAGCCAATGCTGATCACATCAATGTTATATTACGCATTAAAGGATTAAAAGTGTTAATTGTTTCTTTCATTATTCAGCGATTCCTCTGCGTACCACTAGGAGGAAGCCCGCGTACCACTAGTGGTACGCGTACCACAGTTTGAGAACCACTGTCCTAGATGATAACCTGCAAAAGCGCGTCACATGCTCAAAATGGATAGCTCATTCCTCAAAAGCAAGTATTCATGTCAATCAATGTGTCAGTGTCATTAAAACGAAAAGTCCTGATTTCATTGTTTATGAACAAGATAGTCAAATGGCTTTGTCATGTTTTCATCATGACAGTTCACTCTGTACATTTTTTTAATGCAAAAAAGTCAGATGTTGTTGACACGTCCTGAAAATGCTCAAGACAGCGCTATATACTATTTGCTATTTGCACAGCCATTTGAAAACTACAGCAAAGTTAGACATGACTGCATTTAGTGAGGTATCTGAGTACAAGACACTGAATATGTTTGTCTCACATTTTTACTGTATTTATTTGTTGCAATTCTAATTTATTCACAGCATTGTGCGAAAGAATAAATACACCCTTATTTACAAAAAGCATAAGCTTCCTTTGGGTAAAGCTGGGCACAACTGTAGACTATATTGCAGAACATATTGGAACTGAACCTACAACATGCACAGGTCTGTAAATCATTCATGAAATTGTTCAATTTAGAAGACATTTTCAGAAAAAAAATATTTCTTTTATATATATATATAAATATTTTGACAACTAGTTCAACATTTTTGTATGTAATGACTCGAGTAATAAAATGAGGACTATTAGTTTTATATGGAATGACTATTCAGCATTCACAAGTTTAGTTAATTTTGACTTACACGACATAGGCAAATGATAATGTTATAAACAGCAGAGAGTTGTATAAAAACAATTGATGCATGTCCAAATGCATCTGCAATTTGTTGGAAGGAATGAGAAACTGCTAGGATATGCACAAATGACTAATTGTTTTGAGAAATGCATTAACTGTTTTGCAAATGTAAATAGTTTTGTGAGAAATGCACCAAAGCACTGAGAAAAACTGTAATCTTTACACTATTTTATTAATCCCAAATGAAATTCAACAATCAATACATAAAATACATAATACTTAATACTTGATGAAGCAATTAAAAGAGTCTAAATATTTAAACACAGTTCAAACTATACAGGCTATTTGCATTATAGTGAAATTTTCAATTTCCCAGTGATGGGTTGCAGCCTAAAGGGCATCCGCTGCATAAAACATGTGCTGGATAAGTTGGTGGTTCATTCCGCTGTGGCGACCCCAGATTAATAAAGGAACTAAGCCGAAAAGAAAATCAATCAATGAATGAAATTTTCAAATCAATCTTATATAAATACAATAAATACATGTATATAAATATATAATATATTTATACATAATATAATATATAAATGTGAATGCAG
Organism: Danio rerio; assembly: GCF_052040795.2. NCBI lineage: Eukaryota > Metazoa > Chordata > Actinopteri > Cypriniformes > Danionidae > Danio > Danio rerio. Next base: position 35,054,990 of record NC_141037.1, read on the forward strand.
CATCATAAATGAGTTGTTGTTAGAAGGGATAAAGCTACAGCCAAACGTTAACAAGATTTTTAAATAACTTATTTATTAAATTACCCATTAATTGTATTTTATTAACATCTACCCCAGCCCTAAACTCAACCCTCACAGTAACGGAAGAACAGTGATTATATTGAGCATTATTGATATTATTGATTATTTTCCAGTTAAATTGAATTTAATTAAGCATACCCCTAAACTTACCCCTACCTAATGTAAAACAGTCATTTTTGTTGTCCATACTGTAATTTCATTGTTGTAATTATATAAAGACTATTGTCAACGCTCAGCTGCTGATATCTCCCTTTACACTTTACCTATTCTTCTCCCAGAGTGTTTGTGAGATTCTAGCAGAATCCCAGTCCAGCGTGATGTCAGAGGAACAGATCACAATTAAAGCAAACCATGTAACAAACGCGGTATGTATCACATGATATTGTCAAGGTGTTTTTTAAGGTTCTGTAAAATTCACAGTTCATACAAAAGCAGTTTTCTCTAAACTCTAGATAAATGTACTCCCTTTTAACCTTCTGTTTAAGCATTACACAGTCCTATTAGGTACATGTTATTTCCTAGGCCATTTATTTACAAAATATTTCTAAATCAAAGATATCAGCATCAGGACTCAACAAATAATACATTACTTTTCATATTAGAGTTTGACAAGCTGTCTTTTTGTTTCAGTCTCTTGAAAGCACTAGACGAATAGCTCAAATGACAGAAGAGGTAAGAAATTCCATTTTTAATTTTCAAGTTTAAACAGCATTTACACATGGTTGATACATAATGTTAAATATTATTTGACTTGCAAAAAGTGCTTAAGTTTAGAAATTTGGTCATTTGCAGTGTTTGAACATGGGAGCCGAAACTATGACTATGTTGGATGAACAGGGAGGTGGGTCTTTATTTCACTACACCGGATTCCAGATCCCTGTTTCAGTATCCCACAAAATTGAGGCCCTAAATAATTTACACATGCAATGTGTATGAATGTAGTTCACTGCACAGTAACTAGCACTGAAAATTGTGCATTAAAAATAAATCTACACTGTAAAAAATGCAGGGTTCCACACAATCAAATCAAAAATCTAAATTTGGATTAGAACAACATGAAGGAATTAACCCTTTGATGCACAAGCTACAAAAACCCATTCTAATGCACAACATGGGTTTTAAATGACTCGTATTCATTTCATATGTTATTTTCTTCTTCCCTGGGCATTTTTTGATTTTATCTTTTGAAATCAATTTATTTCAGCATTATATATTCACTGATCCATATATGTCATATCCATAAATATTCAAAATATATTTTTTCAGTCTATAAACTAATAAGCTTTTTATATTAAAAAATATCATTAAAAGCATAAAATAACAATTAGCAGAAACAGTAAACATTTTTTAGACATCTTTATATTTACTTTTAGAATTAGGAAAGCATTATTGCAAGATTTCTCAAATAAACAAATAAACTAACAAATAAATAACAAATAAACATAACAAATAAACTAAATTCCAATTCTCTTAATATTTTTTATACCTGTATAAATGAATGACATTATATTTGGGGAATTCAACACATTTAAGAAGACAACAATGTGATTCAAAATAAAAAATCTATATTTAAAGAGATCTTACAATTTTTTAGGTATTACTTTTTATGCAAGTAAATACAAAAACTTTATTAAAAATAAGTATTTGTGAGAGTTTAAAACAATATATTTTATTATTATTATTTATATATAATATTAAAATATTTATTATTGCAAACAACAAAATTAATTTAATTTAAAGTATCTGCAAAAAAAGAAAAAACAAAAGGCTCAGCCATGATTGAAATACCACAGGAAATAAATGCATGGTGTGCATTAAATGGGTAGTGACACAAAAATTATTTTTATTCAAAAAGTAAAGAAAAAAAAAACAAAACAATAAAAAACACAAGACTTTGTACTCATGAAAAACAAGTATATCGAAGAATTCCTGGAATATTAAGTGATGAAGTTGAAATCTTGCAAAAATATGGAAAAAATAAACTTAGTTGGGTTACTTTAGACCCATATAGTGCATCAAATGGTTATGGTTAAATGGCTTTTTAATGGTTAAAAAGTTATTCATTTATACAAATTTAAGTGGATTTAACATAAAACAATTAGGTTTCTCCCAAAAAATTTCAAGAATTTGTTTCAGCTATTTTTAGTAGTAGTAGTTTGAACTAACATGCAAACATCATTTACTTGAGAGTAAAAAGTAAAAGTAAAATCTGTTCAATGGGGCAGTTTTGAGTGAAATTAAAAAATCTTCCCACAAAACAACACAATAATAACAGCATTTATTTTTTTTATTTACATTTTGGAGTGGGTTCAAATTAAAATTGATTGTGCAGTTTGAAGGTTGAAAAAAAATTGTTTGTGAGTGAACCTCACGCATCAATATACTATTGACTGCATATTTATCCTGTTTTCTTTTCGCATCTCAGAAAAACTACATAATGTGAAAAGGGAATTGGGACATATAAACCAGGACATAAAACAGGCTCAAGCGAACTTGAATAAACTGTCCAGCTGGACATGGAAGAGGTAAGTCACGTCAATCAGTCTGTAAACTACTAAGGTTTTTAAATATATATATATATATATAGTGGCGCAGTAGGTAGTGCTGTCGCCTCACAGCAAGAAGGTCGCTGGTTTGAACCTCGGCTCAGTTGGCATTTCTGTGTGGAGTTTGCATGTTCTCCCTGCCTTCGCGTGGGTTTCCTCCGGGTGCTCCGGTTTTCCCCACAGTCCATATATACATATTCAAAGGGATCCTACAATTTGTTTAGATATAACTTTTCATGCATTGAGCAATAGTTTGTTAATTTTCTTTATATTACTAAAGTTGGCATTTTACTACAACAGCTATAAAATCATTACAACTGATTAATTCAAGTATTTTAATTGTATATAGTTCAAAAACGTTTACTATAAAATAATATAGTATTTTTTTCAAATGGGCTGATGTATTTCTTTGGATCTGAACAGCTTTTGTTCCAGACTGAAGCCCACCAAAAGAGAAAGTACATCTAAGCAAGCAAGCAAACCGAAAGAAAGGCAGAATGTGGCATCGTGCCACCCAGCTGCTGTCCAAAAAGGGCAGACTGTTTCTGCTGAGTCAACACCCCCCTCCGGCCCCTATATCACTAGGTGAGCTTTCTGTTATGCACTTCCACAAGCTATTTATATTTTATACGCGTTATACCCAGTTATTAAATGGTTTAAAGGCACTAACTGTAAAATTCAATTCTGATTTTGTTTCTTTAAGAATAACAAATGATGAACGGGAAAATGAGATGGAAGACAATCTGACCAAGCTGGGCCACTGCATTAAGATTATAAGGGACCAAACACTGGAAATAAACAACAAGCTCGACGAACAGAACAAAACCATTCAGGACATCCAGAATGACGTAACGTGTTTTACTATCTGCACCACAGTGAAAACTTTTGCTTTTTAATTGACAAATATACAGGTTGGGCCATTTAAACGGACACACCTTAATAAAATGGGAATGGTTGGTGATATTAACGTCCTGTTTGTGGCACATTAGTATATGTGAGGGGGCAAACTTTTCAAGATGGGTGGTGACCATGGTGGCCATTTTGAAGTCGGCCATCTTGGATCCAACTTTTGTTTTTTCAATAGGACGAGGGTCATTTGACACATCTGACTTATTGGGAATTTCACAAGAAAAATAATGGTGTGCTTGGTTTTAACATAACCTTACTCTTTCATGAGTTATTTACACGTTTCTGACCCATTATAAAAAGTGTTTAATGTGCTGCCCATTGTGTTGGATTGTCAATGCAACCCTCTTCTCCCACTCTTCACACACTAATACAACACAGCAGGAGAAATGCCAACACAGGCTTCCAGTATCCGTATTTTCAGGTGCTGCACATCTTGCATCTTCACACCATAGACAACAAATGTGCCACAAACAGGATGTTAATATCACCAACCATTCCCATTTTATTAAGATGTATCCATATAAATGGCCCACCCTGTAGATAGTATACTTGATATTTACTTGAAGTAACTTTACTTGAAGGGTTCATAAAAATATTATTATTTTTTTAATTGGTTTGGTGCAATTTTCACAAGCAATCTGTACATTTTCAAAACTCTTAGTGTTTGTATCACAACAGATCATCAAAAGTGCACTTTTTTTCATAAACATTTTGACATATTTTCAATTGTGTAAGAACAATACACAATCACAAAATATCCTTTTCATAACACAAAAAAGTGTTTCATCTAAATAAATGTTACATTTACACTAACTGCTTTCATAAAGCTTACACAATTAAACCTTTGATTTGCATCTCTTTTATCATTCATTCACTTTAATACATTTGTCAGTTAAACTTTATTTTGATTGTCTGTTTAATGAATTTAAGTTGCTTTTTATCTACAAGCCCACTAATTCTCGTCAGATTATAAGTAGACTGTTAGGTTTGGGTTTGGGTTGGGGTTAGTGTAAGATGACCTTTACTTGTAAAGTTTTTTATAGCCATATAAAACCGGGTGCACCGGTTTCTCCCACAGTCCAAAGACATGTATAGGTGAATTGGGTAGGCCAAATTGTCCAGTGTATAAATGTGAATGAGTGTGTATGGGTGTTTCCCAGAGATGGGTTGCAGCTGGAAGGGCATCTGCTGTATGAAAACATATACTGGATAAGTTGGTGGTTCATTCCGCTGTGGCGACCCCAGATTACAGTTTTTCTCAGTGCTTTGGTGCATTTCTCACAAAACTATTTACATTTGCACAACAGTTAATGCATTTCTCAAAACAATTAGTCATTTGTGCACATCATAGTAGCAGTTTCTCATTCCTTCCAACAAATTTCGAATACTTTTGGACATTGCCAATTAAGCCACTTAAGCCAATTCTGAAACCGCATTCACTCCAATCAATCACAATTAGATATGTATAAATAACTTGCAAAGTAAAATGAAAAATATATTATGATACATACAGTTTGTTTGCTTGTGTATGTTAATGATTCTATGTTTTCCCATTTACAAATCTGATCATGCAAATTACGTATATGCCATATAAGATCATGTTTGGATTTCACTTGTATAAAATCTATATTTATATTTGATATGTGTTCTTTGATCACATATTCATGTTGTATAAACTTTTTAAACAAAAAATGGGCTATGTAAACAGTTTTACAGCACAGTAACATTAATTCAGCACAAATTGTAATTTAATATCTGTATCTTGTATTGTTTGCTGGTGAATTAACTGATTGTTAAAAGTAAGTTCTTACTGCTTTGTTTTCTGCTTAAAGCAAATGTTCGCAATATATATCACAAGGTCTTGTGTTCTGAAACTGAAATATGTGCAAATGCAATGAAATCATAACATCAGATCTGAAAGAACGACTAGTGATGTTACAAGTATGAACAATGTACACTTTACTTATGAAAATAGTAACCAATAAACCCTGTAATGCCAGGTGGATATGGTAAAACAACTCAGTCGATCAACTGTGATCAGATCAGAGAAAATGTATGTTAAAACCAGGTGAAAACAGATTTAAGACTAACACAGTTTTTTGTTTGTTTTTCTACCAGGTTGACCAAGCTAATGATGATGTTGCTACTGCGAATAAACAGGCCAAGAAATGTTAAGTGAAACACATCTCAACATCAAATCCCCTCAGTGTAAAAAAAAGGATAGAATAAACTGTAAATCTCTAAAAGTCTAATTCTGTTCCATTGCGTCTGTTTTTACTGCAAATAATTCCTTACATTTTTACATTTATTTAGCGCTTTTCTGGACACTCAAAGCACGTTACACATTTTTAGGGAGAATTATCCACCACCAGTGTGCAGCCTTCACATGGATGACGTGACGGCAGCCATATTCCACCAGACTGCACACCACAGAGAGCCGGTACCTCGATTAACATCTCATCTAAAAGACTATGAATGAGCAGAATAGTATAGCTTCACTATATTGGGGCGTTAGGGCCCACAAAGAACACAGGCTGAGCACCCTTTGCTGCTCACTAACACCACTTCCAGCATCAACCTAGCTTTCTCATGTGGTCTCCCATCCAGGTACTTACTGGGCGCAACCATGTGAGAGTTGCAGAGAGCTAGCTGCCGGAATAGTTCAAATGATGAGTACATCATCTCTCTTGGTACGTGATTACATGCAAAATAAGAAAACTACATTTTTATTTTTATAATAATATTTTATGTCCATTTAGGCTTCAGTTATTTTGTGTGAGAAGAAAGATACCGCTAGGTTAAATATATGTTACAGTTACTGAATTTGAAACAGGAGGCTACTAGGAAGATGAAACAAATGGCATCATAAGTCAGACTCAAACTTTTTTTTTACCAACATAACCATCATTTCTTGGCACATAGGAAATCCACAGCACCATATATAAGGTAATGTGGTGGAAATATAATGATATCCATGTAGCAAAAGGCAGTTTTGTAGAGCTTATTAGTGTGCTCTTGGTTATATTGTGATTTTGCATCTACATTTTCTCTTGGTTTTCAACAACCACAGAGTGTCAGGACCTCGGTTTAACATCTTATCCGAAACCAGGCACTCACTAAGCAGTATAGTGTCATCACCTTAACTATACTGGGGCGTTAGGATCCCCTACTGGCCTCACTAAAACCACTTCCATCAGCAACCTAGCTTTCCTATGTGGTCTCACATCCAGGAACTGACCGGACGCAGCCCTGCTTAGTTTCAGTGGGCAACCATCTGAGAGTTGCAGAGAGCTAGCTGCCAGCAGCACTTCAGCAATTTTAATAAAGCTTTAGGATAATCCAGTCTTTGATTCTCCCTAATATTATTTGGACAAAATGTACATTGTTATGAAAAAAATGGCAAAACAATCATTATATTCATTTCTATATTCATTTCTATATTTTCATATTCATTTTAATAAACTCAATAGCCAAAGGGATCATAACAATAAATCATTTACCTCATGCTGTCCTTTTTGTTTTGTGTCTTCAAATGACCAGCAGAGGTTGCTGTTCTATTCTGAACACAAGAAGTATTTTCTAAGGAGGCCAAAAAAAACCATCATATTCTCACTTGTTTGTTTACTGCTCTAAGAGTTTTCAAAGAACTGAGCATACAGCATAACTAAACCATTTCAATTAAGCAGTGTGTATCATTTGTGCTCTCAAAAAGGTGACATTATATTGAATTTAAGCTGATATGTCAATACACACACACACACACACACACACTCTCTTTTTTCCCTCGCTCTTACATAAAATAACCACAGCATATGAGTAACCTTGAAATGTACTTTCTTTGAAGTTGAACTGTATATGTATAATCTTTCTCAATCAGGAATTCTAGCACCTGTTCTCATCACTTGTGTTTTTCTCATCACTCGAGGGTTTTTTCTAGTTACGCTCTTTATTGGTCTTATTTGGCCAACCACATTCATTTCTGTGGCTGAAAACAGCATAGCTCGCTTCTGCCTTTACAGTTTGGCCAAGTCATTTGACACACTTAAGCCAATTCTGAAACCGCATTCACTCCAATCAAATTCACTATAAAATGCACCTAATGCAATTACTTCACAGTTATATTTTTTACAACATTCATTTTGCACATTTACTTTACAAATATAGCATTCACACTTATAACAGTCTTAAACAGTATTTAGAGCCCCAGGACATCATTCAATAACCCAATTGTTTAGACATCAGCCTTTTTAGTAACAGGCAAAAACATGAGAATATCAAGCAACTCAATGCATTTAGGCATGTAGACATGGGCAAGATGATCTTCTGCAGTTCAAACTGAGCATCAGAATGGAGAAGAAAGATGATTTTAGTGACTTTGAAAGTGGCATGGTCTTTGGAGCCAGACGGGCTGATCTGAGTATTTCAGAAACTGCTGGGTCTACAGGGATTTTAACGCACAAACATCTCTAGGGTTTACAGAGAATTGTCAGAATGAGAGAAAATGCCTTGTTGATGCCAGAGGTCAGAGGAGAATGGCCAGACTGGTTCCAGTGGATACTGAGACTGTTAAGACTCTTTTCCACTGCACACGACAAATGACAAGCGACAGACCAGAAGTCCTTTGTTCTGATCATCTCCATATGTTAAAAATTTGGATCCCAATTGAGCTGCGGATCCGCTGAAATAATTTAACTCCTGCGACTAGATTCAGTCCAATATTTTTAGCAGTCTGAGTTTCTAGAATTCATTTATTCATTCAACCATGGAGAATTGCATTTGCACTCCTTTATTTCAGACACTGCGAGAACAGCTTCTCTCCCATGGTACACGTCAGAACTGTAAATTCTGTGCGACTGCCACAAGGGGGGCGTATTCCGACAGTCGTGCCTAAATGTCGTGTGCAGAGGAAAGGCGGCTTTACAACTGAGGTATTGAGAAGAGCATCTCTGAATGCACAACACATCAAACCTTGAGGCGGATGGGCTACAGCAGCAGAAGACCACACTGGGTGCCACTTCTGTCAGCTAAGAACAGGAAACTAAGGCACCAGTTTGCAAAGGCTCACTAAAATTGGACAATGGAAGATTGGAAATACTACCTGGTATGATAAGCCCCTATTTTGCTGCGACATTCGGATGGTTGGGTCAGAATTTGGCGTCAACAACATGAAAGCATGGATCCATCCTGCCTTATATCAACGGTTCTGGATGGTGGGGGTGGTGTTATAGTGTGGGGGATATTTTCTTGGCACACTTTGGGGCCATTAGTACCAATTGAGCATTGTGTCAACACCACAGCCTACCGGAGAATTGTTGCTGACCATGTCTATCCCTTAATGACCACAGTGTGCCCCTCTTCTGACAGCTACTTCCATTAAAATGAAGTGTCATGTCAAAAAGTGTCATCTCAGACTGGTTTCTGGAACATGACAATGAGTTCACAGTAGTCAAATGGTTTCAACAGTCCTCAGATATGTCCAAAAGAGCACCTTTGGGATGTGGTGGAACCGAACACATGGATGCGTAACCGACAAATCTGCAGCAACTGTGTGATACTATCATGTTAATATGAACCAAAGTCTCTGAGGAATATTTCCAGTACTTTGTTGAATCTATGATTATGTCAGTTTTGAAGGCAAAAGTGGGTCCAACACAGTACTAGTAAGGTGTACCTAATAAAGTAGCCCTTAAATTAAAGTTATGCAATGTAATTTAATGTAATGTGTATTTATATAGCGCATTTATCATGTACGTCCATACACCCAAAGCGCTTTACAACCATAAGAGAGGTCTCTCCACACCACCACCAGTGTGCAGCATCCAATGGGATGATGGAATGAAAGCCAAAGGACAATGGTGTCAGTGCGCTCACCACATAACAGGTATTAGTGGAGAGACATTGATAAAGCCAATTGGGATGGGGATGATTGGAAGGCCATGATGGGTAAGGGCAGAGAGGGAATTTGGCCAGGACAAACAATCAGTATAATGGTTCATTGCTGAACTAAATCAGTTATAAGTGTCATTGACATGAATAAACTGTAAAATTAAAATACTGATTTTGTATATGGTGAAAATCTTAGTTTATACAATTATATTTGGTTTGTTATGGTATGAATGGTTAATATCTTGAGTATGAGTTGAAGGATAAATGTTCAAGTGCACTGTTCCAGCTGTTTCCATGTGTTTAAGACGAATATTTTTGGTTGTAATCAAGACACTTTCATAACTTTTCAGTCTCATGTTATATTAATGTTCTCAAATGTCATTTAAAACATTATTAAAATATTCCATTCACATTATATTAATGTTCTAACAATGTTTATCAATTAATATATTTTAAAGAACTTTTCAAAACATTATTTTTAAATGCTCCTATAACTTTCAAAATACCCAACGTTTTTATAGATGATGTATTTTTATAGATGATGAACTCTTCCAAGTAAAAAAATACATATATATATATATATATATATATATATATATATATATATATATATATATATATATATATATATATATATATATATTAAAAATTTATAGAAAAATTAAATATTAATATAAAATTAATATATTTTTTATATAGTTATTAGAATATTAGTATATCAGGGGTCACCAACCTTTTTGAAACTGAAAGCTACTTCTTGAGTACCGATTAATGTGGAGGGCTACCAGTTTAATACACACTTACATACCATATTTGCTCAGTTTACTTTTAATGATACATTACTAATAATGAATGATATTCATCTATGTGAAGACACTGATCATGTTAATGATTTCTCACAATAGTTGTCAACAATGACTTAACAAGGTAGGAAACAGAAAAATATCAATATGCAACACTTTATTTCCATAAATCTCTGCAAGTATTTAAATTTTAAAATGATCACTTCTACAATATTTTCACTAACAATTTTACTATGTTTGTACAGATTATCAAACATAAATCCACTTTGAGATTTTACTGAAATTATCATCAAATCTACAGCATTTTTAACATAGCCGACACTCTTCTAACCATTGTAGTTGCCCAGAGTTCGACATTAGCGATAGTTGAGATTACATCCGTTCTAGTCTTTAAGCACAGTTCTGCCTTCCTATTACATCAATACAAGTGTGATTTAAACATAATGGCTACAAAATATATTAGATAAAGCTTACTGGAAAGGGATTACGGTGAACTATATTTAGAACAGGCCTGCTGGCAAATGATGTGACCCTCGCGGGTGACCTGGTGCTCATGGTCACCATGTTGGTGATCCCTGCAGTAAATAGTATACTAGAATATACACGTTAGATAATCAGTGAGCATTTTTGGGGTTTAAAAGACATCTAATACATGCCCAAACAGATATCTTAACTGAAACAAGGCTAAATTTGGTCTGTCAGTGGAAATCTAATAGACGTCTAATACAAGTGCAAAAATAGACTGGTCATCAAATAGAAATGAAGGAATGACACTTGTGAAGTCTGTATAGTCTGTCTATTTGATGACCAGCACATCTAGCCTTTTTTACCCAAGATGTCCATGTTTGGACGTCTATTAGTCATCTTTTAAACACAAAACTGCTTGGTGGGGCTTGGAGTTGATAAATACCAAATATGTAATAATGCTTTGTTAAAAGAAATAAATATACTGATATGAAAATAAAAATAAACATAAATGCATTTTTTGTCCTATTTTAAACAGAATCAGGCCAAAAATACATGGTTTAGGTGTTCAAAACATTTTGCCAAAGTAAAATTCCCCCCCAAAAACTTGAGAACACTCTGATATACACATTGGAGATTTACTAGGTGTAGCTTTGGGGTGCCACCTTTCTGGTTCATATCCTTTGGTTAGTTCATCGAAGTTAAAGGTCAGTAAAACATAAACACCAAGCTTATTTATAGCAAAAATGGTCAGTTATTTAAAAAAGTTTTTTTAAATGCTGAATTTTCCGAATTGCTGTCGATGTGATAAAACAGCCGAATGTGCAGTGAAGTTTGGGAAGTTGTGCAGTGTTTGTGCTGAACTGGCAGCAGCTGTGAGAGGCGAGTGGAAACATTGACTGAGTGTCCTGGATGTGAGGGGTGACTCAGACCCCCTCCCCCTTCTTCCAAGATTCCACACTACTCATCACTTAAACTGAACCCAGAACAGCGCCGCCATTTCAACTTCCTCTCAACTAAGAATTCCACCTTTTTCTTGTTTGCATGACGTGGTTTTAAAGGAATAAATGTACTTTTTAGCATGATTATCATGTGTCTGTTAATGACCACAATGAAACAGTAAAGCACAATTTATGCAATAGTTAGATAAGATCTCCTCTACAAACTTGCTCACTTGTGTCACTTTTGGAGATTGGGTTAAGGCTACAATTGTGACTTATTTTTTTGAGTTCACTCACATGTGGAAGTCACACCTCACTGACAGGAAGCATCTGCTGGTATGAGGTTCACAGTACCTACTCTTGTGAAGCTCTTGCAAACAGACCAGCAAAAAAAATTGATTTGTAATGCAAAACATGTCTGCAGTTTTTTAAAAATCACTCAAAAAACGTTGGTTAAACTTAATTTTAAGTGACATTAACTACGTACATTTAAATGAATCATTTGGTACAATGCACTTGTTTATGTATATCCATTGTTTTTATATTTTACACTAATGTACATGTAAATACATCTGTAATTAATTTCTGCTATTACACTGGTGACCCATCCCTTACAAGTCAATTCTCCATTAAACCCACACCACCAAGACCCGTATGCCAGCTTAGTCTTCTGCAAGAAAACATTAACAAAATAATAGCACTGAGAAAACGTTCTATTTTGTCAATCTTTTATTTAACTTGCTAAATATCATACCCATAAATGCAAATTCTCCAATAATAAACCACTTTTTAAGGTATTCATAAAAGAATTGCAGCAATATTTTGAAACACTCTCTTGTTCATGAAAACATTATCTTGTCATGTCCTATTTAAAAATCCCCTGTAACATCAGTACATCATTTTGAATTACTTATACTCTTTAAATCTTATTTTTATTTTATGTTTATTTTATGTATTTTTCTTATTTATCGTATTATATTTTATTCATATTTTTTAAATATTGTGCCTTCTATTTATTGTTCTTTCTCTGCTTTTCTTTTATATTTCTCAATGTCTCACTATACTGTAATTATTACTGTCCATATATTGTTCAGTGAAAAAAAAAAAAAAAAAAAAAAAAATATATATATATATATATATATATATATGAACAAAATAAGTACATTCTACTTACTTTTTTGATGCAAGTATATAGTAGTTAATGTGTCGTAAAGAGCCCCTATTATGGTTTTTTGAAAATGACTTTCTATGCAGTGTGTAGCACAGCTCTAAGTGAAGTGAAATATCCAGCTGATGTTAAATCTAAAAGTGAACCGTGTTTAAAACTATTGACTCAGCTATAAAAGAGTCCACTCATGGTGGTTCAAATGAATCACCGCTGTAACGAGTCTTTAACACTGTCGGCGTGACCTCAATACGGAACCTAAGCCACGCCCATTTGTCGGCATACAGACCCGGGACAATTGAAACCCCTGGCCCTGCCCACAAACACTGTAGTTGATCCTGATTGAATTGTTGCATGTACGCTGTGCTCTAAAGTGTAAGGAAAAGTTAGTGTTATTTTCCCAACCCAAAGATGAGGCTGTGAAGAGTCAGTGGTTGAAGTTTATTTTTGCAAAAATACCTCAGCATTATGGCCCCAGCCTTGTGCTGTGTTCACGTCATTTTGCCTGACAAGTGCTTCAGCAATCTACACACTTAAAATGGGGGATTTATCAGCCGTTTGGTAAAGGAATGATCAGGAAAAGACTATTGATGTGTGGGACTTTGTCAGAGCTTGACAGGATCTTTACAGTACACAGCTCATGGACCAGTTTCTTCCATTTCACAAGTGTTAGTGTGATTAAAATGATTGCCTCCTTGTTTTCTCTAGCTTGCAAGTTATGTATTTTATTGTGTTTTGTTACTTGTAACCGCTTGTACTGTATCTGGGTTACTCTTTATATTATATTGCCTCTAAAGCCACACTGTGTGGATTAATACTGAATGTGTGTCACTGTTTTTACTTATGGTTATGAATCGAGCAATATGCTGGTGTTAAACTGCATTGCTTTAATGAACTCCTGCATTGGGTTTACACATACTCTCTGCACTCTGACTACTTCAAAATTGTTGATAAGCCATGGTGGACAGTTCTCTCTGCCTTGTGCTGAACGCAGCTGACCAATCACAACAGACTGGGCCATCGGACTAATTTAGCGCAGATTAGCATTGCGCTAAGGAGGGTTTTGGGAAAAAATTAATCACTGAATGAATCATATGGGAGTCGTTGAGATAATTAATAAACACATCTTATAGGACAATCAAAGTGTTTTTTGACTTTGCATGTGTAACGGAGGCCATGGTCTTTAGCCTCCTTGGTAGAGCAACCGACTCCCATGCGGAAAGACGCCGGTTCGAAACCAGCTCGGATTGGGTTGGGTGGCGTAGGACCGGCGGGGTTACACATGCATATCAGACTATTGTTGGAGACCCCAAAACCCAAATATGACCCTTTTTAATGCATAATAAGGGCTCTTTAATAAAAAGTGTAACCTTATTCTTTAATTTGAAGGTCCCCTTTTGACGCTCTGTTGACTATTGGTAACTATGTTAGTTAACTCTGATTTGAGTAGGTTAGGGTTAGCATAATAAGGTGGCATGTGAAATTTAAGCTTCAATTTGTCTCAACACACCTGCAGGGATGTTTCAAGAAAGGCTAGCAAGAACTTGATCTGCTAGCCAAGGTGTGTCTAATTGGGGTTGGAACTAAACTTTGTCGGACAACAGGCCTCCAGGACCTAGTTTGGGCACCTCTGTGTTAGCAGATAATAAACAAACAGTTTATTAATGCTCTAATGAAATCTATTCGGATGCACGAAAGCTTTTTCTGCCACGGATAATCCTGACTTTGTTTTTATCAACTGTGTTTACATCTCACAATTCTGACCTTTTTTTTCTCAGAATTGCTAGATATCATTTTAAAAAGTCAGAATTGTGATACATAGTCAAAATTATGAAGCAATACCTAATAATTCTGAGATAAAAATGAAATTTTAAGCAGAAAAGTGCTGTAACCTGCTGGGGAGGTAGACTGTTGTAGAAGGAGAAAAAAAAACTCATTAAATAAGCGTACTACCCATTAAAGAAGAGATAGCACTTGATTGATGGACACATTTGTCAGTATGATCAACCATGGTTGTCATCCCCTTTTTGATACAGTCCAAGCATGTGCAACCTCTTTTTGCTCAAGATTAATTTAGCCCCGGTGTTACAGGGAACAGGAAGTCATTTTTACCAACAGGGATCAAATTGTAAAACCAAAGTCATAGTAGATGAATTTGCTGAATTGTAATAGCATTAATACTGTAAATATGGACTAGTCTACTCGTTGTTTGAATCTAAGATGTGCAGTATGAATGTAATTTTATTAATATTATTGTCTTTTTACATATGTAATTAATTTTGTTTATCTTGTAGTAAGGAGAGCTCTTCAGTGACGTGATTTTTCCCTTTGGTATTAATAAAGTCTAAACTAACAAGTCAATATTTCAAGTTTATATCTTAAATCGGAAGAAAAAGTTAGAACTGGGAGTTTACATCTCACAATTCTGAGAAGAAATGTAATGTGAGGGAGGCATAAACAACCTTGCATAAATAAGTGCAAGGAAATTACTCAGAATTGTGAATATATCACACTTATAATAAACGGCTACTATGTTTTCATAGTATAATCTTGCTGCATTAACATACAAGATCTTAACGCTTCTCTAAAGTGTCAAGAGCTCTTGAAATACGAGTCAACTCCCTGCTAATGCAAACAGAAAACTAAACTAACCATTTAAAAGTGCAGTACTCTTGGCAGCCTCACAAGTATGTTCCCCCTCCTGAAGGCTCTTAAACAGGCGGTGTAATGTAGACATTCTCCATCAAAGTGCCTTGAGCAGGCTTTCTGCAAAAATTATGGATCCAGCGATTAGGAGCATTGTGTGGATGGCATACCATTGGTTCCCAAAGGTAAAACTAACCATATGTTGAACTGTGGACCTTCTGGAAGTTCTTTTGGGGTTCCTGAGCATCTGGAGCTGTTTAACTTCAGACACTTTCAGACTCTATGGGGGAGGAGGGAGATGAAGTTCACTCCTCACCGCTCAGTTTCTGAGGTAAACACATCTGCGGACGTTGTTTATGTTGTATTTAGTATCAAAGCGAGATAGAGAGAAAGGGTGTTGTGCGTGCAGTTACGTGACTTATTTAGCTCAGAGTTTGAGAGAGTATACGGGGTGTTAAGGGGTTGGATGACCACCCTGGACAGCCCCTTCCTGACTACATTGCTGACAGGAAGTTTAGAAAGAAAAAGAAAAAAGGAGCCGTGCACATTTCTTGTTTCTCCTTTTTTTTGGTTTTTCTGCATTTTTTATGATTTCGCCAACTCTCTTTAACAAAGGGAATACATAATTTGGGGAAGCGCACCAAAGAGAAAAGGAGCGGAGAAAAAATATGGAGGATGTGTTTTACTGTGAACTGGGTCATTCTGTGAGCGTTTATTTGTGACGCCAAAGGGAAGAATGTTGAGTGTGAGGACGAATGATGAAAACAGCTGTCGGGAATCGGAACATGGAGGAGCATCCTGAGAGTGAGTAGACATAAACATCTACATCCATGGACTGTTTCAGCGATTCTTTTGACTCAATGGGCAGAAATAGACTTTGGTTAAGTCCTGAAATGATGGTCAGTTTTTGGAATGCTTTTGTTAAATTGCTGAATGAAAACCGCTGGAAAGCCGGAAGAGCTGGAAGTCCATACTTAATAAAAAAATAAATTAATTCACAAACATGTAATAATACTCAATTCTCAAATTCTTAGTTCATTAGATACTTCAATGAAAAAGTTTAAATAATAATAAAAAAACAACAACAGGTTGTTAACGGAGTAGGAAAAAAAGATTTTAATAGGCCACTAATCTGAAAAATGTGTCTAGCTCTGATCAAGATCTTCTTTTTTTTAAATACATTTTAATCAATCTGAAGTCTTTTAAAATGTTACTAAGGAAAAATATGTTCATATTTGATCAATAACTGGTTATGTAAATACTTAAGATATTATTTAAATTTAGCTCAAAGACTTTCTGGGATAATTTTAGAAACAACATGAACTTAAATCAATTTATTAGAGTGATTTTATATAAGAAGGCATATTAAGTGCAAAATTTCCACTTGAATATTTTAAATAACCTGAAATAAAATGTCAAAAAACAAGTTTTACCATCATCCACCATAACAGATATGTTAAACACAAGCAACATACTTATTCTGACCTGCTTATTAAAATGCGCTCTTATTCTTACTCCTTTTCATAGTTTTAGTTTTTTCATTTTTTATTTTATGATTTTTTATAGTAGTGCACCGTCTTGTGTACTGTGTATCGCACTGTATATTATTGAAATGACAATAAAAGTCAGTTTGAACTTGAAATATACCAAAGAATAAGTGATCATTATATATATATATTTTGTTGTTCAGAAAAATAAAAAGGACAATTATTATTAAAAACAAATAAATTAAAATTGATTGGTTTTAATGCTTGAAACCCCCCTTACTGTTAAAATGTTACATTAATATGTATATATTAAACAGTGATGATAAAATATATAAGAATTATGTTTAAAAAACATGGTGCTAGTCTCTATATCTCTGTCTGATATAGCATAGTTAAAATGGAAAAAGTTTGAGCACGCGCTACATACACGCAATACATTTCCTCGGAAAATATGTTACATGATATCACAGTACAGCGAATACCAAAGGAAAGATTTGAGCAAGAACTGGAGGAGGGAGACATCCTGGTCGCCAAAAAAAGGAAGAACGAGAAAGAGAGAGAGCAGCAGCTTAGCTGAGCGAACAGAGTACAAAACTGCTGCTACTGTGATGCACAAGGCTTATTTCATCCTCATACGAATATGCTGACACATTCCCCATTGCACAACTTTGTCAAATATTGGCACATTATTAAAATCATATGACATTCAGAACTGACCTCATGATTTCAAGAGAACAACCTACTTGTTTTTCCTTATGCTCTGTTGCAATACTTGTTGCACTGAAATCCTTGTATGATCTTTCTCGCAGGCTGATCAATAAAACATTGACGAGATACTTCTCAAAGCTCTGCGCGTCCTACAGTATGCACTATGATTTCTCCTGGCCCTTCAGCAGCACCTCCAGGCCTTTCTTCCCCAACCATATCATCATCTATTCAGTCATCTTTCCATCCACAAACCTCTCCTTCTACTCCAGCCTTCCCATTGGTGGACATCTCCGACGACCCATCCCCTGACCCCACCACCTCCTACCTACTCCCTGTTTCATCACCCCAACTTAACTCCAAACCATCTCCACCTCCTCCACACAAGCCCATGATGTCTCCTCAGGTCCCAAAGCCACCTCTTCCAGCACAACTTCCTTCTGCTCTTCCAAAGAGCTCGTCCTCTGGCCTACCTAGACCACCTCCGCCTCCCACTGCAAGACCCTCGTCTCCACCTCAGGCCAGACCCCCTCCACCAGTAGTCCCAAAACCCCCGGTTCCAACATCTCCAGTGAGCAAGAGCAACAAACCTGTGCCTCCTGGAATCAGCATACTAGAGAAACTGATCAAGACGTGTCCGGTGTGGCTTCAGTTGGGGATGAATTTGGACAAAGCCATGCATATACTGAGCAAGGAGTTTCCTGGGGTAAGAGAGAATAAATATTGTATTGATTAAATAGATTGCATCTACGAGAGTTAATCTGAAAGCAGTATGAGTAGGATAAACTTTTTATTCGATAAGAAAAGATGCGCATAAAACTACAATGAAAACACTTTTACCAAACAAATTCCAGTATGGGCATTAAAAAACATCTGTGATTTTGTTATAAGAGATCATGTGATGGTAAAAATGTGTGTAAGTGGACAAATCAGCAGGCTGAGCACACTGTAAAACATCTAAAATGTTGTTTTGGTCATTCTGAAATGCCAGTATTAGTGTTATTACATTATTAATTACATCCAGAACTGTCAAAAGCGTCTGTACTCCACATCTGACGCCTTCAAAAGCCACCACATGTTCACTGTGTGTCGGCATACTGCTTTCTGATGTGTAAGTCATTTATTAAATAATGAAAGGAGTCACGCAGCTTCCTCCCACTGCAGCAATTTCCGTTTTTACTTTTGATATTTGGCAGCAGTTAATACGGAAGGGACAATTTTGTTCTCTTTACTGCTTATATAAAAATGCTGCTTTATTCGCATGTCTTATATGTGATATTCTAGCTATGTGCATACATTTATTTTGCGCCTTTGGATGGAAACATAGCTATTGACATTACAAGTGTACCGTGCCAAAGCCCAAGTGAACCATGTTAAGGCACACCACTTCCAACTGGGCCAGGGCCGGCCAAGTGAACCGTGCCTGAGCCCGATTAAGCGCACTCACACTTCTCAAATGATCCGGGCAACGTGCCTGGGCACGGTTCGGATAGCAAAGTGTGAGTAGGCCCTAAACAACATCAAATTGACATCTATTGGCATCAAAAAACTACTTAAAAATCTGTTTTTAACGCCAATGTTAGATGTCAGTTTGATGTTGTTTTGTCATCAAGGTATTCAATTGACATCAAATAAATTAGAAATGTGACTCTTTTTTTTGATACATCCAGCTGGCTATTCTCACAGAAGGAAGCGGACAGGCTTATCAGCAATTCTTTAAATATAGGTAAAGCTTGTAGAAAGTAAATTTGGTCTTAAAAGAAAAATTTTCCCATTATTTACCCAGCCTCAATCTAAACCTTTCTGACTTACTTTTTTAAAAACAAATACTAAACAACGTAATGTTTAGCAGTTTCTAGCTTTCTTCACAATATCTTCTATTGCATTCAACAGAAGAACAAAAGCCAAAGGAGTTTGGGACAAGTAAAGCATGAGTAAATGATGACAGAATTTTCTTTTATTCAACTTATTGGATGCATCCTACACTAACCTACTTATTATTCGCAAGATGGCACCAGTCATACATTCACTAATGGCCAAGATGATTCATAGTATCCTGATGAGTCTGTGTTCTTAGTTTTTTCGGTTGTTATCGGGAAATAACCATAGCTTGATATGTCATTATTGACTATTTAGAATCAAGTATTTAAGAGATCTGTGTAATAAAAAAAATTAAGAGTCAATCAAAAGTTCTAATTATTTATTGTAATATTGGAGAACTATTTATCTGTACATATATTTTTTTTATTGGTATTCACAGGCTTCAGTGCTCTTTAACAGCTTCTCCCTTTATTTGTCTCATTTGCATCTGGAACATATTTTTTTAAACAAACCTTGTAAAAAAATGGTCAAGTTTGTTTGACCGTCTCAGTGTCACCATGATATAAAACAACTACGGAATATGCCATATTTGACTATATTTGTATATAAGATGTGATTTGAAGGCAAAGAACCAACCAATTGTTTTTAATGCACCGCAAGCTGTGGACTATCTTGCTTGATACATTTGACAGCAGTTCAGTTTGCCACTGTAATTTGCAGTCCAATATTTGTCAAATGCGGCTTCTTAGCATAGTTAGTCAAAATCACATTCATCTAAATGAAAGAATTAGAGAATTTATTTTACATATAATTTATTTGAGTTAATTAGAGGCCAGTTCTTAAAGAGAAATATAATGTGGCGATTAAGTATCAAAAGTATTTTGTAAATAAAAGCCACAGGCACCTTAGACCAGTTGCTATGAACCTGAATGCTTCAGCATGTCCTGTGCATGAAATGATTTATTGGACACATTCCAGCCAATCAAAATCAAGTATTCAGACAGCCAATTGTATAAATGTATGCAACCATCATTTAGCTATGTAAGAAGGATATATGTGTCAACTGGTATATATGAGTTACAAAATCAGACGTTTTATCATCTTCAGTAAAAAAAAAACAAAAGATGATTTAATGCAGTCAAATAATGCATCAATGCATACCATAGTTCAAAATATACATAATAACTGCATGTGTTAAGATGCATATTTAAACATTTAAACTGCCTCAACATGAACTAAAAACATTTTTAAAGTGTGGCCTTAAAAGGATCAAGCTGGGCAATGTCTACACACTCCGAATTAGCAAGAGACAATGTTCTAATGTCAATATGCAAATCAAGCCCCATTTTAGTTAATTGTACCAGATGTTGTTTTAAATGCATGACAATAGAGATGATAAAAAAGAAAAACTATGACAACTTCTATTACAAGTCAACGCAAATCCTGACAGCCTCAAAACAGTGGACCAATCAGAAAAAGCCGAGGTGAAGCAAGTACAGAACGTTACATTAACTATACCAATTATCAAAAGCATGTCTTAATAGTTCTCATTTCTGCAGAGCCTATTTTTAATATTCAGCCAGTCATACTGTTAAGTACATTTTGGAATGAGCAAATGCTACAAAAAAAAAATAAAAAATAAATAAATAATGATAATCTAAATCCAAAAGAAGAAAATGTCTGCATAGCCCCATCTTTAATTAATTGTCTCAGAAGATGTTTTTATATACATGACAATATGAATATGATGATGAAGAAAAAAAACTATGACAACTTCCATTACATGTCAATGCAAAACATGACAGCCTCAAAAAAGTGGACCAATCAGAACAAGCCAGGCTAAAGAAATTCCTTAAAGTTGCTTGAGAGAGTTACATTAACTATACCAATTATCATTTATGGTCAACACTGATGTCAAAGACGAAATTAAACTGAAACAACTTTTGCATATATATATATATATATATATTTATATATATATATATATATATATATATATATATATATATATATATATATATATATATATATATATATATATATATATATAAATAAATAAATAAAAGTTGACTAATGCTGTTTGACTACATCTCTTCTACGTGTTTTGATTTAGATTCTTTTTTGGGGGGTCTGAGAACATCTCATAAAAGCATGTCTTAATATTTCTAATTTCTGCAGAGCATATTTTTAATATTCTGAAGAAAAAGAAAAAACGAGATAAAATGTCTGTATATCAAAAAACACACATCAGAACCCCATAATCTAATGATCCAGTCTAGATATGTAAAAAAGAACAGATATTAAAAAAAAAACATGGGTATTTAAAATCAACCCAACAACGTGAAGTATCAAAATTCCTGTCCAGTATAATGGATTTAACATTCTAACAGTAAAATACAAATGAAATCAAAACTAACCATGTGATTTTGTTAGCTCACAATACCAGTTTTGTGGTGAACAATTCATCTGTGCATGTCATTATGAAAAAAAATAGTTGCTCTTGAAATCTAAACTTAAAATCAAAAAATGCACTTCCTGTTTGTTTTCAGTTAAATTCTCAGATTACATGATTTTGAGGTATTGGGCGTGGCTAAGATACTTATCCACCCACGCCCCTCCAGCTGTCAGTTTTGACAACAAACAGAAATGGTGAGAAGGAGGTGTCCTGTTAAGTCATAATAACTTTTCTAAAACTCAATTTTCCCAATCTTTATAAATAAAATGCTTACTTTACAACATCCATTGCAGTAGATAAAACAAGCAGACTTTAATCTATTATTATGTTTCACACTATGATCATTCTTTATCAAAAATATAGAGAAAATGTAATGGCTAATAATTATTGTCTTCGTAGAGTTGCTTTCCCTTTAAGATGATGTCACTTCTAGAGAGTCATGTGATTAAAGGCATATAATTTAAAGATTTTAAAGGGCAAGTAGGATTGATATAAAATGGTGGACTGAAGTTTGTGAGCTAAACTAATATAATGACAATGTGTATCAGAATATATTGCCTTGTCACTATACCGGACTGTACAATTGCTCTTTTAGAAATACACACAGAAATCAACCATCAGTCCATTTTAGAAATTTTTGGGATGAAATACTTTTTATTCTATGTGTTTGTTTTTATTTTAAGGACAGAAAATGTATGTTTCTGGTAGAATGTCCCTTTAAATTTTAGATACTAATCGATATAATTTTTTAATTTAAACAGAAAAATATACTTACCATGATATAATTTATTTAACACTTTTTTTTCTGTTGAACTTTGTGTTATTTGTTTGATTTTTCAGATATTTCTAGTCAGGAGGGATGCAACTCAAAAAACAATGGTACTGGCAGTACGTCTTCCCGACCAGCTGGGGGAGCCCCATGTCAAAGAACTGCCTGTAAAGGAAGAAAAGTCCTGTGAGTTATATGTTGCTCTGAATAATGAGTGTTCTTTCAACTTGATTTACAAAAGTTTATTCTTGGAAATGCTTTTCTGGCAAAGACAAACCCACACAAATGCACATTTACATACAGACCTCGACACATCCACACAAGACCATGTGCTAACAAATCTGCATACAGGACACAGCTTACCTGAAGATTTTACAGCGAGTATGCAGTATAAAAGACTTAACCGGGTATGAAAGGTGTTTGGTGGTGGGTGTTTTTGGGGTCGCAGCCCGCAGGTTTCCTGTCCCCAACCCTGCACTGCAGTTATTGCTACAGGATGTCCTGCACTGGCCTTTTATAGCTACGCTTCCTGGTGTCTATGTGTGTGTGAGTGCATATGTGGTAATTTTCACAATCTATACAATGCAGTCTAGTCACTTCTGACCAGATGTTACAAAGCTGAAAACTCTTTCAGTGTTGTTTGGCTGAAAAAGAAAGAAGTGAAGGCCAGTTGTTTGTTTACACGTGGCCATTCATCATTATCGCAGACCTTGTAGAAATTCCCCAATGAAGTGTTTCTGCATCAGCAGGCCAGTCACACAAACAAACTTTATGAACCATTAATAAACTGGAGTGTTACATCCAAGCGGTAACATCGGGGACCATATCTGTGCATAGTATTAACACTTCTGTTTCTTCCATTTGCTGCAGTGCTGTACCTCGAAGGGTCTGTGCTGGTGTTTGAGAACATTTTTAAGCTAATTGCTTTCTACTGTGTTAGCCGGTAAGCTAACAAACAAAGAGGAAACCTTCATGCATACATATTTTGCATCGTTTAGCTTCTCATGAATTATTTAAACTTTTTATTTTTTTTACTCAGAGACATCCTACCTTTTCCTCTGAAGTTGCCTCAGGTCATACAAAAGGTGGCTAAATATGAGGACATGGAAGTGATCTCTTCTATTGGTTCAGGTAAGAGGAACAACAGATTTTTCTATATTTAACTTTACTCTGAGTCTTGTATATTTGATCATGCCATATACAGTTATATTTAATTATAGTAAATTATTATTCCAAAAGGATGTTTAACAGACCAAATATATTTTTCACAGTATTTCCTTATAATATTTTTTCCTCGAGAGAATGTCTTATTAGTTTTATTTGGGCTACAATAAAAGCATTTTTCAAATAATTTTAAAGTCAGTAATATTAGTCCCCATAAGCAATATTTTTTGTTTTCAATTGTCTAAAGCAGCGGTTCCCAACAGGGGCCCATAAGGGAGCTCAGCAAGCTCTGTGGGGGGTTTGGGTCAAATTTTAAAAAATGTTTTAGCAGTAGACAATTCATTTTATCCCCAGGCCGACCAAAAATAAACAAATTTGTCATTTATCCTTCACAAAAAAATAGATCAAGTGTTAATAAATTTCCTTCAGCAGCTAATACTAATGACCCAAGCATACTGAACCCAGGTGAGGAAGCTCCAAACATTTCGGGTCACAGTGTTAGCAAAACTGGAAACACGAAATGCAGGAAATGCCAAGATAGTTACCTGAACGTTAGTTTTATTGTATTTTCTTGAAGCAAAGTATCCCTGACCAGGCCACAGTGTATTATCTGCGCAAGTTCTTGCTGACAAATGCATGAGGCCATCCAAATTATTAAGACATTTGCAAACGACTCATGTCCAATACCGTGACAAGCCCAGAGCATTTTTTGAGCGCAAGGCAAAAAAATTGACACACACTTAAAATGAGAGACATCACAGCTACTGACAATAAACTTTATAAAAATTAGCAACTAATATACGTCCAGTTTAAAGGGAAAAGGCTTATGTTTTTTCAATTACAAATGGCCTACTGATGTTTTGCTTTTATATTAGGCTATTACTTGTGCATAAACATATCTAGATATAGTAATAAACATGCCGTTTATTTTAAAACAAAAATTTATTTTTGTCATCCTTACTACAAACTTATTTGAGCGATAATATAATTAAATGTTGAAGGGAGCCTTAGAATATTTTCCGGGGGAAAAAGGAGTCTCAGGCAAAAAAAAAGGTTGGGAACCACTGGTCTACAGAACAAACAATCGTTATACAATGATTTGGCTAATTACCCTAAACTGCCTACTTAACCTTATTAGTTAAGCCTTTAACTGTCACTTTAAGCTGAATACTAGCATTTTGAAAAATATCATAAATATTATATACTGTCATAATGGCGAAAGTAAAAGAAATCAGTTATTAGAAATTAGTTAAGACTATTTTGCTTAGAAATGTGTTGTTAAAAATAATTATTTCCGTTAAACATAAACTGGAGGAAAAATATACAGGATGGCTAATAACTCTGACTTCAACTGCATATTTATTTATTCCTAAAGTGATTTAGACTAAACTTATACGATAAACAGAGCTTTCATTCAGTCACATCACCCTAGCCAAAAGGTGTGGGAAGGACAGATAGCAGTCAATATCCTTTGAACATCCTGCAGTTGACTGAATATTTCATTGTGTGCATCTATATATGCCTCATGCTGCCCCAGAGGCATATATAGATGCAGACATATTTAGTGGGTGCGCTAATGCTATTGTGAAAATGCTCTATTAGCAATCAGCCAAAAGGTGTCCAATAAAAGAGGATGTGAAGAAATGAGTAAGTAGTGCTTTGCTGGTCAGGGGATCTTAACATTTCACCTCCCATGCTATTATTAGACTTCTGATATAACACATTTCGGATGTTTGACAAGCTCACTCGCTTGCTCTCTTTCTGCTAAGTTATTTAAAGTCATTTAGTTCATTTTAGCTCATGGCAACTATAAATGGCTAATGTGCTTGATGGACTCCGACACACTTGGGTGCTTCAGTGTTGAGACAGAAGAAAAGAAGAAGCAAACAAAATGATAAAAATGATTCTGTGATGAAGTAAATACTACAGGAAAAACATATATGGTATTTTATTTCAGTATTCAACTAAATCTAGTTTAATTGGAATTGTTGTGTTTACAATGAAAATGTGGAAGAAATAAAATTAAAGGGATAGTTGAAAACACTGTCATCATGTGCTCATCTTTCAATGTACTTTTATTCATGTTCCAAAACTTGCCTCTCTTTCCTCTGCTTAACACAAAGTGAAGTTTCTTAAACTAATTTCGAGAGGAGCACGTGATAGGCTTGACTACAGCTGATCCCTATCACTAATCACAAACTAGCCAATCGGATAACTCTAAATTCAATATAAATATCCAGCCTAAACTTCATTCCTCATCTTCATTTTGGAAACCATCCCTTCTCCCTCCTCCTCAGTTCGGGCAACACGGTGACTCTGTGGTTATCACTGTTGCCCCACAGCAAGGAGGTCATTGGTTCAACAGTAGCTGAGCCAACCGATACTCTCTGTGCGGAGTTTGCATGTTCTCCCCTTGTTCACGTGGGTTTTCCCTGGGTACTCCAGTTTCCTCCCAAACTCAAAAACTATGCAACAAAAGTTAAAGTCACAAGCACTTACTACAAACTAGCGTAGCTAGTGATCTATTTTGGGAAGCTATCGAGAACTTCCTGATCTCGTATCACTCTTAATGCTTATTGACCAGGCGGGAGCCTTGAGCTCATCCATCACCGAGCTCAGGGTTCTCTCCCGGGACAGCATGCCAAACTAGCTTAAATAGTCAAGCATTATCTAAGTGTGAACTCTTGAAACAAGATATATTCAAAGACTACAGAATACACAAGACATGTCACTCGTATAATCTTGAATGGGTAAAAGTGTAACAGTAAATATGGCGAATAAGCTCTGCCTCCTAGTACAGAAGCCAATCATCGATTGCTATAGACTAATAATACTCCGAGGGAGTTTCTGCAGATTTTGTGTGATTCAGACGTGTAGAAATAAAACTAAAGGATAGTTGTTGTTTAATTTTATTGATGATTCCTAATATGAAATTCAATCATAAGCTTGGCAAGCTATTCTGGAGAATTTTATGTTTCCCCATTCAAACTGAAATTATTTTTCTTTAAGGGACTTTGATGCCTTGTTTCAGTGCTATAGATGTCATTCTTCAGAATGTCTTGTTTAGTGTTCAGCAGAACAAAGTAAATGCAAGAAATGTAAGTTTAGAACTACTTGAGTGTCAGTAAATGGTTCACACAGTGAATGGTTTTCAGTTTGGGGTGAACTATAAAACATACTTTACTTTAAGATTCTGAAATTCATTGAAAACTGAGTTCAAATACCTGCCAAAGATATAATTTGTCTTTAGTGAGTGTGATTTATTTTGAACTTTCTAGGCTGCCTAGTTCATGCTATATGTGTAGCTAGCAATCACAGCTACCCTGATTTAGCGGTGTTGTTAAATTGTCCTGTCAAGTGAAATAATGCTTAAACTAACCTATTTCTTATATTAACACAGAGTTCTGGAACTCGACTCTGAATAGCCATGAGGATGTGGAAAATGTCAGCGGTAGCAGTGGTTCTCTGGATAGACAGCGGCAAAGCAGTTCCTGTGAAATTCAGCTTTCCATTGGCAGTGACCGTCTTTGGTATGTCAACCCCATTTTCATTGAGGAATGCAGCAACAGTGTGTCGCCCGCCGCCTCAACTCCTGTTTTGAGGACCCAGAGTCTCAACACACCACTCCAAGCTCCACCTAAATTTAAAAGGCCTCCACCCCTCCGCCCTCGTCCTCCCAGCACACCCGAAGCTCCTCCACACCATGTATTAGCCAAGCCTTCAAAAGGGGAGTTTAAGGCAGCTCTCAGTTCTCCTCCCTCGTCAGTCAAGAAAAGGGAAGGAAATGACTGTGAACGTGCAGACAGAGAACAAGAGAAACAGGGAACTCCTGCCCCGAGCGCTGATTGTGACAAGCCAGCTGTCTTACAAGCAGCTCAGGGCAAAGAAGGAAAGCAGATTTTTAATACAGCTTCACATCGAGTTCCTCCAATACCAATCCGACGGAAGCTCTCTGAAAAGCAGGCTTCAGAGGAGCCAGCGCAGCAGGAAGTCAACCCTGAACCTGAGGACAGTTCTAAGCAAGTTACTGTAGCATCCCTCATTTGCCTAGATGACGGTGTAGAAGAAAGGGACAAGCCTATGGACCCAAAGACTCCGCAAGTTCAGGAGGTTCCAGCAGAAGAGTCTAAGGTAGCTAATGGAGCTCCAATGGTCACTCAAGAGGTAGCATCTCAACCAAAGCGTCCCAATGCTCCAGTTCCACCTCCAAGGAAGAAAAGACAATCTCACTGCAGTAATTTATCTTCATCTACTCCTCAAAATACCACTTCCACTGTTCCACTGAAATCCAGCAGCCCCAGTCCTGTTCGCCATTCACTCTGCATCAACGCCACTCATCCCAAAGTCTCGGATGTTTCTCTATACTCTCCTGATGGCGGAGCTCCCCTGGACCACGATTCTTACTCGACCAGCAGCACCGAGGAGGAAGCTGATGCTAATATGGCAACGGGTGCTCTAATAAAGAGGACCCCAACGATTATGCTAGACCGTGCTAAGCAACGGCTATCGATGGTGTCCATGGCAAATTTATCCAACGTCCTCACAGGATTCATGAATGCAGATCGCAAGTTGCAGAAACGCATTGTCGAAATGTCCCGAGATGGAAACACATACTTTGGGAATCTTGTTAAGGATTATCGAGCTTTCACGTTGGACACCATGCGGAAACACACCTCCAGCACAGAGATGCTCCAAGAAATCAGACAGATGATAACCCAACTGAAGAGCTACTTGATCCAGAGTGCAGAGCTGCAAAATGTGCAGGAAACAGCGGCATACTCTGAGGAGAAACTGGGTAATTGATCTCTGCATTATATTCACTGTTAGGGAAGCTTTTTCTTATGTACCAGTTGCTTGTGACAAAGATCAGACTTTCAGCTGACTTACTATTAGTTTGCAGGCATATACAGTATAAGAAAAAAAAATATCTCAGAATCAATGGGCGAATGAAGCAATGTTTCTAATTCATATGTTCAAGAGAACAAAACCATATGAAACCATGCACAATTCAAAGGAAAAATGTAAGTTTTAGCTGCTGTTTGAAAGATTTAGACCTTTGATGTTATTTTGATACCTTGTAGGCAAGGTATTTTTACTTGTGCTTTACCATAAAAAAACCAAAAGAGAGCATACGCATTTTTATTCGCCTTTTATTAGACGCATCCCA
The DNA here is from genome assembly GCF_052040795.2 of Danio rerio. Taxonomy (NCBI): domain Eukaryota; kingdom Metazoa; phylum Chordata; class Actinopteri; order Cypriniformes; family Danionidae; genus Danio; species Danio rerio. The sequence goes on from NC_141037.1 coordinate 35,084,000, forward strand.
TCCAGAATTTTCATCCTAATTTGCATAAAAATGTGAGAATAGATCTCATCTCTTCCTTTTTTGTATTGTTGATGTAATTACTTTTCCAGACTAGAATCATTCGAGCAAAGCACCTTATCCAAGCAGAAGATTGTTGCCACCAATCTTACATATTAAGCTTTAATAGTCCGACTGTAAAGACTGAGCTTTGCTCTATTGTGCAGCTCAGTCCATAAAATAACCTAATGAAATAACAAGACCACGATAAGCTTTTATTCTCAATTCACTGCTCATAGAGAAAGACCGGGGATCTACTTTTAGCCATGTTTCTAAACTTCCATAGTAATTGTGGGTTACATTGTAAAGAAAGTTTCATATACTCCCTTGAGGAAAATGAAAACCCTTACATTAGATATGTTTGCTGCTTTTCCTTCTCTCTTGCACTGGAGTATTAAAAATGCATTATGAAAACTATCAGAGAGATATATACAATATTTCCAACAATATCCTCATGGATTACTATGATAAAAAGTTGGATACAGATAAATAATATATCAAGAATTTGTCATGGAGATAGTATGGATTTTATTTTTCAGTGACCTGACAGCGTATCTATTTTCTCCTCTTCAGAGATCATTATTGAAGCAGCGCTTTGCAAAAGTGTCCTGAAACCCTTGCGAGAACCTGTGTATAACGGACTGAAGGATATTCACTCCCGGGCTGGAAATCTGAAGAAGCTGAAAGAGAACCAGCAAGTGGTGCAGGGAACGACCACCACAGACCTGGGGGTCATTACAAGCGTCCCTGAAACACCCATCATGGAGAAAATTCAGACAAGGCTCGGTAACCTGCACCAAGAATATTCACCTCAGAAAAAGATTGATCTGCTTCTTAAGACCTGCAAAATCATCTACGAATCCATGTCTGTGGGTTGTCCAGGTGAGTTAATTCAGAAATATTAAGAATTACAATCCCTGCATCTATAATGGATTCAAATATATAGACAGATGCCATAATGTAGTGTTAGTATAAACATTATAATAAAAAAAAAAATTAAATAGTTTTATTTTAATTCATATGATTTGTAATATTTTAAGTAGTTATTTTTAAATTCAATGTATTAAACTGCAGTGTTATTATATTATATTATTTTATTATATTATTACTATATTATAACTATATTATATTATATTATTATTACTGTATTATATCATAACTGAATTATATTATATTATTACTGTATTATATTATAACTGAAAAACATTATATTATATTATTACTGTATTATAATATATTATATTATATTATTTTATATTATTACTGTATTATATTATAACTGAATTATATTATATTATTACTCTATTCTATTCTATTCTATTATATTATATTATATTATGTTATATTATATTATGTAGGAAGATGTAACTTGATGGTATGACCATGACAAATCAAATCCTTAAAAACAAAATCCAAACTGTTTAGTAACTTTTGGAAAGTTATATACCTGGATATATTTTAAAGCTAGACTAATGTCCCCAGCCTGGACTGCATTTCCCGGAAAGCTCTGTTAGTCTAAGCAGATCTTGGAGACCCTTGGTGCCAGTGATTTCTATGATGTATTTGGACTTGCAACACTTTTGGGAAATGCAGCCCAGGTCATTACTCATCAGTTTTAGAAAATATGGAGGAGAGAGCACAACCTCGAAAGAGAAAGGAACAGAAAGTGTATAAGCAATGATTCTTTAAACAGCTTCGACTTCACCTTTTCCTCCGCACCCCAAAATTAGGGCCGATTACATCACAGCTGTCATCATGGGTGTTTGCAAATAAGGAAGTTCTACCACTGCAAAAGTGTTTGTGCAAATGACTGTTTAAAGGACAGGACATGCATTGTGCTGTGTTTATTATAATATCATCTCTCAATGCCATTGTACTTTGTAGGCATAAAATTATGCACAGACATAAAACCGCTCTCTTTTTTAGGTCAGTAAAGAATAGTGTTAATGTATCACTCCAGTATTGTGTTTATGGGCCTTTTTAAAGGGTTAGTTCACCCAAAATAAAATATACTCACTATTTACTCAACCTGATGTGATTTTATGAGGTTCTTTCTTCTGTTGAACACAAAAGAAGATATTTTGAAGAAAGCTGAAAACCCTAACCACTGACTTCCCTTGTGGGAATAACAAATAATATGGAAGTCAATGGTGACAGGTTTCCAACATTTTTAGAAATGAAACAAAACTTAAAGGTTTGAAATAAGTAAAGGGTGAATAAATGATGATAGATTTTTATTTTTTCAGTTAAATGACCCTTCAAGTATCTGCGCTGTATCAGTCTTTTATTAATCTTATATTTTAATTAATAAGATTTCATGTAAATTCATTTTTGTAAATGCTGTAAAGATATTTTGAAGTGCACAATTTGCTGAAACTCTCAGAAATCTGATTTGCTGATTTTTCTGTTAAATCAGTTTACAACTCACAATGTGAAAAAAATGACGAGACAAAAAGTCATGTCAGTAAATGTTACTCTAAAAATAATTAGTTGAAAACTTAACATTAAAATAAGTTACACAAAGTTTAACCTGATATTTTTATTTAATTTTTATTCACTGCGATTCAGCTAAAAACTATACAGCAGGATTTTTTTTACAGTGCACAGTGTGACGTTAATTTGTTAAATGAACAGATTTGATTGAAACTGTTGTCAAATCACAACTGACTCAATTATTGACTCAATTAACAAACTGCTTCAAAATCAGGAGATCCTCTCAGGTTAAGTGCTTGTTGCCGATGGTTACTAATGCAGAATTAAATTCTTTATTGACTTTGTTACAACCTAGGGTCAAAGACGTAACATAAATAAAACACTCGACAAATAAAACAACTTTGAATTGGGGTGTTTATTTGTCTTTTATTTATTTTTTTCTCTCTCTCTCTTTTTTTTAAACGCCCAAACCGTGAAGCCTATACATCTCAGAGGACCCACAGAAAAAATTAAAAATAAACAAAGTACACTTCACCTAAACACCCACAATAAAACTACCTACACCTTACAAAAAAAATAACAAAAAGAAAACACATTTTATCATTATTCAGTTATCAGAGTTTATCATTAATGTAGTTATCAGTGCTACCAGTTATCAGTAGTTACCAAATCTGCTAATGAAAGTAATTAGATAGACAGCAGACATAACTAAGTTTATTTTACTTTTGGTGCAGAAGAACAATAAATATATTATACTTTGACACAAATAAAGTTAAAAAGGAGGACTTATCACAATAATAATAATAATAATAATAATAATAATAATAATAATTTAAAAAAAAATAGTATATAGTAGTAGTAGTAATAATTATTATTATTATTTATTCATTTCCCTTTGGCTTAGTCCCTTTATTCATCAGGGGTAGCCACAGTGGAATAAACTGCCAAATATTCCAGCATATTTTACACAGTTGATGCATTTTCAGCTGCAACCCAGTACTAGGAAACACCCACACACTCATACATTACAGCCAATTTAGTTTATTTAATTCACTTATAGAGCATGTCTTTTGACTGTGGGGGAAACCCACTCTAACACGGTGACAACATGCAAGCTCTGCACAGAAATGCCAACTGGCCCAGCCAGGACTTGAACCAGCATCCTTCTTGCTGTGAGGTGCCAGTGCTAACCACTGAGCCACCATACCGCCCTATAAAAAATAATAAAAATAATAAATAAATAAATAAATGATAATAATAAATATTTTTGTATATATTTCCTATCATGGACATTTTTGTATAAGGGTTACGTTATATTTTTACATGAGTCATATTATATTCAGATATCTGTTCTTTTCGTAACTACTTGGTACAAATCTGCAACAGTTAGCCAGACACTTGCTAACTCTTTATTTAAACACATCTCGAGCAATTATTTCAGTCATGCACATTCATCTCATTAAATGGGGAAGTAAATTCTCTAAAGCAGTTCAACAGGCTTACATTTAAATATCATATCTCAAAACGACCAATCAAATCTGAAAATAACTCTCATAAATGTTTTAATTCTCAAAAAGAGTAACCAAGCATTTATTCTGTCTTGACCTCAGGATTTTGTTTCTGTAGCAACCAAAGCTTCTGACTTGCATTGACTTCACTAGCTGGTGAAAGTTTTTTTTTCTTCTTTTGGTTTAGATGGCGTGATGCACTAGTGTTGCGTGCAGCATTTACTTCCCTTCATATTCAGTATGAGTGTGCTGCATTGTTTGTTTGATTTTTAGTTAGACTTCATTAATCCCAAAGCGAAATTCATGTCACACCAAAGCTTACCATAATGTATATGACAAAAGCTGCATTGTATAAAACACTACTTAGTAACAAGCATCAAAGTAAATACTAATCCATATTTATATAATTAAAATCTACAGTCATAAGTGACATTTATTGCACAATCACATTTGGTTAAAATGACTTCCTTATTTGTAAATATGAAGACTTTGCTATAAGTATCTTTGCTACTGCATATGAAATGCTGACACGAATCCCTTATCTTACTTTTAAATTAAGATAATATTTGTTAATTAATAGTATTAATTCAAATATATAATTATTTATATACCGTGTAAGATTTTTAATCAAAATTGAATGAACATAAATCTACACACAATAAATATGTTCTGAAACCCTGCAGTGTACTCTAAATAACAATGCTTTATACTATAAATAACTGTGTAACTAAATAACATTAAATGCAAATGAGGCAAAAATGTGCAATGGTCCAAAAGCCAGCTTTTCTCTTTTCCAACGTGACCTCAACAGCTTGAATTTTAGCTTTATTATTTGAATCCCCTTCAAAAACTGCTCTTGAGAAAAGTTGTTTAATGTCCCCCTCAACTGTAGTATAAATATAAATATTATATTCTATATAGAACAAATGTAATTAATGGGTTCATTGAACAGATCTCCAAATGTTGTTTTTTAGCTAGCCTTTTTCTCTCTGTCCAGATTTTACTAAATATGGATTGAATCCATTTAACATTTAGCTCTCCAACATATTAAGAGTTAAAATAAAAAATAAAGAAAAAGTTAAAGAAACATAGTATGACAATTTTCAAAGGTGATTTTTGCTGTTTAAAATTTCTTTTAACATTAATATTTATTTTACACACACAAGATTATTATTATTTTTTGTATTTAATGATTTTGTGCTGATAAAAACATTGAATTATTCAAAATATGTGAAACTTATTGCCTCCATGTGATCATTATATCAGCCTTTTTTAAATTATTGCTAATAAGCTAATCACTTTCAATGAAACCATATTGGCTCTATTATGGATATATCGTGTATATAAAGTGTGTATAAAGTCCACATACTGTAAAATAAAGTGCACCCAAAACTTAGAATGATATTTCTGGGCTGGTAGATTTTGTACATGCTGTCCAGTACATACTACAGCATATATCAAGTGCCATGGCCTAATAAAACTATAAGTTAGTAAGTAGAAGTAAGTACACTGCAAAAAAATACATTTCTTATATTGTTTTTGTCTTGTTTCAAGAGTCTTGTTTCTAGTCCAAATATCTCAAAATTCTTAAAATCAAGAAGCATTTTCTACACAAGCAAAATTTATTGTCTGGTTTTTAGAAATAAGATGTCAAAAGTTTTTCTTTAAAACAAGCAAAACACTCTGCCAGTGGGGAAAGCAAAATAATCTTGTTCTCTTTCTTTGGCAGTTTAAATGTATTAGTAGCATCATAAACTTGTAAAATTACATGTTAAAATGTTGTAAATACATTAATGACGACCCCCCCTCCTCATAATTTGAAGAAAAATATTATTTTAATGGTTCTCAATAGGGGTGAGGCAATGGCGCAGTAGGTAGTGCTGTCGCCTCACAGCAAGAAGGTCGCTGGGTCGCTGGTTCGAACCTCGCCTCAGTTGGCGTTTCTGTGTGGAGTTTGCATGTTTTCCCTGCCTTCACGTGAGTTTCCTCTGGGTGCTCCGGTTTCCCCCACAGTCCAAAGACAAGCGGTACAGGTACAGGCTAAATTGTCCGTAGTTTATGAGTATGTGTGTTAATGTGTGGATGTGGATGTTTCCCAGAGAGGGGTTGCGGCTGGAAGGGCATCCACTGTGTAAAAACTTGCTGGATAAGTTGGCGGTTCATTCCGCTGTGGCGACCCCGAATTAATAAAGGGACTAAGCCGACAAGAAAATGAATGAATGGTTCTCAATGGACAGTAATTAACCAATCAAAAGAATATTTAGTCAGTGCAAACTAATGAATCAATAATGGGCTCTATACACAGCTAGAGTTTTAAAGGCAATGATAAACTTCCAGTGAAAGTCTAATGCGAGTATTTTTAATTTCACAAGGTTGTTTTTACAGCATCGATGTTGTAATGTGATTGCAATACATTCAGTTAAATAGACTTAAACATTCATTTAGTTGTTCAAGCGTAAAACAAGATGAAAGACTGATGTAACTGCTAGTGGAGTCAGGATCAGCAGGCGAGCGCAAAAACTTCATTGAAAATACTGGAGTAAAATAAACTCATATGGAATTTATTGCAGTGCTTCTTGTCTGTTCTGACACCCACTTCATATTGTATATGTATCAGGCCATGGGCGTAGATTTGCTCTTGATACATGGGATATACAGTACATCCCTAGATCTGTATTGAACAGCAAAAATTCTGTTTCGCGCCTTTAAAAACATGAATAAAGTACTTAATAATATTAAATAAACACAGAATAATACAAATAACAATCACGTGCCATGCTGCAAAAGACAACAATTACATGATTTTTTTCTGCAGTGGGGCTTTGAGGAGATATAAATGCAGAGAAATTTAGAGAAGTGTGTGACACAATTTAACTGTTTTATCGGGGTTATTACTTCTCTTAGTCATGGAAGGCAAAATCAAAGCTGAATTTTGATTAATTGCATTGCTTTGGTTAATAGTATTTCGGTAAACTCATAGCGAACTTGACTTTGTGCACATGTAGGTTACTAAGGGTTGACGGAGCATTATTTTACTTTGAAGTTGATTGAATTATTGGTAGGAACATTTCAGTGGATATTGGTGGGGATTCACGTTATATTGGTTTATGGGTATCTAAAATGAGAGCATGTTACTCAACTATCTGCATTATATTTCCATCTTTTCAAACTGGCTCCTTCTATAAATAACCTGATTCCTTTGTGTGTCTGTCTTAAATATATAGAGTTTTCATTTTTACAAATGAACAAACATATAGTCTCCTACTGTAATATTGGCACGCAGCAGCATTTAGCAGGGTTTTCTTTCAGAACAGATAGTCACGGCTCATCTTTGTGTTGCAACACTGATCTACTATATTTCCTTTCATCCTTAGATGCACACTGTTCTTGTTTCGGGGCTTTTTTTTAACAGGTATTCATGAGCACTGAGATTAGCCCAGGTGAGCGATGCAGATCCTGAGCTATTATTCAAGTGCAACTCAAAGAATTATCCACTCCAAAGAACAGTCACAGATGAGATCCATTTCCTCTGTTACAACTTCCAAACCACAATCTTAAGCAATGCTTTGCAACACTTTCAAGCCTCACAAGCCTCGACGAAACGTTTTCAAAGGTTTAAAACGATCTCTTTTGCTCATGGCAAGCTTTATTTAACAAACCTGGGTTTCACAAACTCCCTAAATAAATACATCTATTTTCCTAGACAGATTATCAATGTGATTACCAATGGCATTTTGTGTTGTTTCATTAATTGATTAAATGTTAACTGCTATAGTTAAACTTATATTCAATGATTTAGCAGTGTCCCTATAATAGTACTATATAAAATCTGGTTCTATGGTTTTAATTAGTCTCTCTTACGTGTTGGATTTGTTATCTTAAATTAACCTTACTGTATCAGACTGCAGGTGCTATTTTTAGATCAACAATAAAGGAGCTTTCCAGAGGGAATGTAATACTGAAGTAATGAAATGTACATCTAATGGGGCAATTTGCTTGCACGGAGAACACTACCTCAACTCTAAATTACTTGGATTAAAATTGCAACGTACTGCGATGCAATTTTGTTTTTCAATTGCATTGCTGCCTCATTTGGGTGCATAGCGTCTTGAAATGAAGATGAGAACAGATGATCTCCCAGTGAATCAGTCTTTGAAAGATTCAGTCTGTGGCGCCTTTGTATTATCTCTGTAATATCTCATTTAATGATTTCAAAATGAACAGATAATGAAGTAAAGGAGATGAGCCATCCCATGGGAATTTATGAGGTTGTTTGAAAAATGGTTTTAATTTCTGAGCATGAAAGTATCATTTTTGTCTCCAATTCTAGTTTATATTTTGTTCCACATTACACTTTCATTTATTTTTCTTTGTGCTATAGACAGACAGACAGACAGACAGACAGACAGATAGATAAAGGTATTTAGTTATATAGGAATATCTATTTATCCCTCTACAATAATCATCAAAAAAACATCCAATTTTACCTGAAATCATGAAAACTATACTAGGCATGGGACAATAACAGTTTTGAAGGTATATCATGGTTTGTAAAGGTCAAGGTTTTAAAACCGCCAGTATATGTACGATTATTTTTTTTTTTACATTTTTTTTAGGACAACAGCAAAAAAATTGTAAAGAAATCAGTGTTTTTGAAGCTAATGAAGACAGCAGAAGTCAATGATTCATTTGAATTATTTAGCCTGACTTGTTTACTGCTCCAAAATACTTTAAATGTTTCTGAAAATAAAATATATTGAGTTCAAAGGAAAAAAAGTTTTTGTTTTTCACCCAGACATTTAAAAAGAATATATTTTACAACAGTAATCACATGTGAAACCGTGATGTTTTTATCCGAGGTTAGGCTATCATACCGCCAGAATCTTATATTCAGAATCTTAATCCCATGTCTAAACTACACACTAGTAAATTTCACAATATGATTAAACACATCCCTTTGATTTATTTATCTAAATTCCATGACCTTCCTTATTATACGATTATTTACGTTTTATTATTATTATTATTATTATTATTATTACTATTATTATTATTATTATTTTACTGAATTTCTTGCATCCACGTTTACTACATTGTAGAAATCATGGGGCCATAAAGGCCTGTGGTTAAAGCAGCACTATGTCTGAAAAATAAATCACTTTTAACTATTTTAACTAAATCACGTCACATTTTTAAGCGTAGGTGCGGAGTTACAAACAACATGGGACGAAATTATCTAATAGCCTTGCCTACAGAACCAACACAACACGGCTGCCTTGCCTTGTGATGATATTTGTTAAACATGGTAGCGTAGGCTAACAGAGCTATTTTACCTGATATGTAGACACGGTTTCCGCCAGGTTAAAGTCAACAAAGGCAACAAACACTTTTACCATACTGGAAACAGGCAATTGCGCTTATCAACCACAAGGGGGAGCCGCAAGAAAAACCCACATTGTGTTGCTTTATTGTTAAGGCCGACTTTCCTGTTTTGTTTTACAACATCAATTGCAGGAAGCTCAGTGTGCATTTTGAAACAGCTGTGGGGTTTAAAAACAACAAGTTGCTAAATGTGGACAAGAACTACTATGCGGATGTAAATTTGTGAGCTTGTTAGGAACATCTTTTAAAAGCACACTTTAAAAAAGACACTCTCTTCAGCTAACGTGAACCACAAACCTTATTTTGTTCAGTCTTCAACAACAAAATAATAATAATAATAATAATAATAAAATAAATAAATAAATAAATTGTGTGAATTAGCCTTCAAGTTTGGTCAGTAAGTTGACTGGTCTTTTATTTACTGTCTACTTCAAATGCACCAGTGATAAAGCTGGTGCAAAAACCCAGACACACAGTGACAGGTACAGAATATAGGAACTTAAATAATGTAATAGACTTCATCTTTCATTTACACAGCTGCTAGCCGCGTGTTTCACTATTTAAATGAGCCAGATGTTAGTTTATTGTTGATTATATTTAATAAATTGGGCATATCATCGTCTACTCATGGGTAAACAGAAACAAATCAGTTTGACCACATATGTATTTAGTGTTTTGCACACTACAGAATGCTCAAATTTAAGCCTTAAAAGCCTCAAGTCTTAAAACGATTTGGCAATACTGCATAATGTCAGTCTTGTGACGCTTGCTTTGCTTTCTCAGCATTTTCTGAATCATATTATATTGGCCGGACTCCAGAAGCAGTCCCGAGTGCATTTCTGTCTGGCACATATTTCTTGTTTTACATACATCCAAAAAAAAAAAAAAAACACACACACACACACACACACAGAGAGAGCACAAATGACTGAACAGGAATCTGTGCACTGTTGCAGTGAATGCATTCAATGTGTTACTAGCAGATAGCATCAATCTCTACCTCCAAATATTGTGGCAGCGTTTTTCACAGTGCAGGTTTAATTTTAAAATATAACCTATAGTAGTATATTTTTGACATCAGCCATTCATTAAGATAGATAGATAGATAGATAGATAGATAGATAGATAGATAGACAGACAGAGAAAGCTATGTAGAAATATGTATCTATCCATCTATCTATATTAATGTTTTAAAATCTTTTTAATCATCAAAAAAAGTCAAATTTTACTTAAAATCATGAAAATTATATTATTAATTATATCAAGTTAATGTCCAAGCTTGGGGTGAAGCAGTGGCGCAGTAGGTGGTGCTGTCGCCTCACAGCAAGAAGGTTGCTGGGTCGCTGGTTCGAGCCTCGGCTCAGTTGGCGTTTCTGTGTGGAGTTTGCATGTTCTCCCTGCATTCGCGTGGGTTTCCTCTGGGTGCTCCTGTTTCCCCCACAGTCCAAAGACATGCGGTACAGGTGAATTGGGTAGGCTAAATTGTCCGTAGCGTGTGTGGAAGTTTTCCAGAGATGGGTTGCGGCTGGAAGGGCATCCGCTCCGTAAAAACTTGCTGGATAAGTTGGCGGTTCATTTCGCTGTGGTGACCCCGGATTAATAAAGGGATTAAGCTGACAAGAAAATGAATGAATGAATGTCCAAGCTTGTCTTTATATTAGTTCAGTATTGTTGTTGCAGATAAAATATAACACGGAAAACACACTTAAAATAATTTCCAGTAGGCTAGATATTAATTAACATTCATACAAACATCTTTACCAAAGCCTCTCTACTTGACGGTTGGTCTCGCACGTTTATCATGTTTGTAGTTTATTTACTCTTTCCACTTGAGTTTGTAGTTCTAATCGAACGCACATCCAATTTGCAATGTACTTTGGGGAATACTATCGGTTAGAGTATAGACGTTTCTACTCTTAAAGTTTTTACTGAAACCTTCGGCATACTATTTTCAACATACTACAATTTGGGACATACTAATTCTGTTTTCAAATACTTTTTAGGACAGAAAGTATGTGAATTGGGAAGCAGTGTTGGTTTTTTCCCAACATTCTTCTGAATATCTTGTTTCGTGTTCACAATAATAAAAAAAAATCATAGAAATAAAGAACTACTTGTGTGAGTAAAACATTTGGTAAACCCTTTAATATTCAAACACACCATAATAAGAATCATGATTTGATTAGTGTGCATTTCAACTGTTTTATTCATCCAAATCTGCCAAATTCCATGACATTTTATGACTGAATTCCATCCGTGTTTTCTCACCGCAGAGTTTATTCTCAAACCAGTCGTACGGGTGACTTTTGCTCATAACGCTCATCTTTTGAAGGAACGTGTTGTTGAAGTGCTTGTTGTATAATTAATGTGGAATGAATGATTGAATGTTGTGGTATTTTATTAATGGATGTATTTTGATTATTTCCTGATTGTTATGTAACAGGAAGGGCTCACGGGGCTGATGACTTCCTGCCTGTGCTGATGTATGTCTTGGCTCGATGTAACATCACCGCTCTGCTGCTGGATGTGGAGTATATGATGGAGCTAATGGATCCGGCGCTGCAGCTCGGAGAGGGTATGGACACACACACGCACACACATATCCGAGCCAAAGTGAATGTACATTGATACTGTAATAAAGTATGGACAGATTGCATGCTTGAAAGTACAATGCAACTACTTTATGTCTGTGTTTTTTGGGGAAAATCAGTAGAAAATCAAAGTGATTTCCACATTCTGAAGCGTTTAGTAAATGAGATTGAAAGAAATGATGCTGATTCAATATACAATATGCAATTGATTCATTTTGGGGGATAAAACGGCTGAACAGCATTCAATTCCTCGTATATGAATTAAATTAAATTAGATTTTATACAAAATTTGCATAATCACTTGCTTTTGCATAACTCGCAGCTCGCAGAAGTAATGAACAAAAAAGAATATTATGGCCATGGATGCAATTTAGATCATGTTTCATTGTCTAAGGGGAGCTAAAATCACTTTTATTAGGGGTTTAAACACAGTTGTGTGGCAGCAGTCTGTGAATATATCCAGCTTATAATGATAAAAATGTATACATTTTATTTTTCACATCTGCAGAAACACTTTTATTGACATTCAATTCAATTCAATTCAGCTTTATTTGTATAGCGCTTTTACAATGTAGATTGTGTCAAAGCAGCTTCACATAAATGGTCATAGTAACTGTAACAGTGTGGTTCAGGTTTTAGTGTTTAAGTTCAGTTCAGTTCAGTTTAGCTCAGTTCAGTCTGATTTAATCATTACTGAGAGTTCAAACACTGAAGAGCAAATTCATTGATGCGTAGCTCTACCAATCCTGAACCATGCGAGGCAGTGGCGACAGCGGAGAGGGAAAAAAAACTTCACCTGATGAGAGTGAAGAAAAAAAACCTTGAGGGAACCAGACTCAGTTGGGCACAACCATTTTAATTTCTCCGCTGGCCAAAAGTCTTGTGCAGAGCTTCATTCGCCGTGGTTTAGGCAGGAAGATGGCCTCAGCGAAGACTCGTCTGTCCCTGGAACGTCGCTGGAATCAGACTCATGTTCTCCACTCCCCACGACCATCAGCGCAGCAGCAGCTCAGGATATAGCCTGGTCCCGGATATGGAATCCTTGGGATCATCACGTCGCTGGTCTTGGATCCAATCAGTGACTCCGCATAATCTGAGGACCTCGGGATGAGTATCCCCAGGTGAAAATAGAGAATAAAGAGAATAATTAGCGTAGCTGCTGTTCATCGTGTATATAAGCAAGATGCAGAAGCCTGTGTGGAACCCGCTAGGTGATGCATTGAGTGTATGCTTTACTAAACAGATAGGTCTTTAATCTAGTTTTGAACTGGGAGAGTGTGTCTGAGCCTCGGACGTTATCAGGAAGGCTATTCCAGAGTGTAGGAGCCATGAAAGAGAAGGCTCGACCTCCTTTACTTGATTTTGCTATTCTAGGTACTACCAGAAGCCCTGAATTTTGAGATCTTAAAGAGCGAGTTGGTAAAGATTCTGCCTTGGTACATGTCATCAGAGTGTTAAAGCCTATATTTGTAAAAAGCATGATGAGTATAAAGCATTATTTTGCATGTTCTCCCTGCATTAGCGTGGCTTTCCTCTGGGTGCTCCGGTTTCCCCCACAGTCCAAAGACAAGTGGTCCAGATGAATTGTACCCCCAACCTACTCCCCATCATTCTTCTCTTTTCAGATGAGATGGTGGGCCAAACTAAAGGTTACAATGGGCCAACTTTGGCCCACGGGTCCTACTCATGTCTCTGCTCTAGAGACATCAAATACCTATTTTACGTCTTATAATAAGGGGCATAATAAGTCCAATCAATGCTTTTAGCATAATAACAACTTCAGATTTCCAGGTTTTAAGATCAAAACTTTGGGTCTTAGATATGACAGTAATGCACAAATTATTAGCAGCAACAAACTGTATGTAAGTATTTTAATGTTATCGGTCCAATAAGAAATGATCAAACAATGTATTGAGTTATTTCTGCTGGTTGATTCACTTCAGACGTGTTAAATGAGGGTTTTGATTGATACTTTCCACATGACATGACATTTTATGCTTAAGAGAAAACACATTATTATGGAAAAGGAAAAATTTCGGTGGTGCATTTGTCTGTTGTCCTGTGTAAGTTGTTGCTTTTTAAAATAGATTTCTTATTTAGCTGCATGTACATATCTGTTATTGACTTCCAGACATAAATAGACATCGGTTATCTATATCTGTCAAAGTTTAAGAGGGGTCTGGATGCAGACCTGGTGCAGTTGCAATCTGAGCTGCATGCAATGCTTTTAAATGCCCACAACTAACTCCACCCCTAATCCTACCACTTACAGTGATGTCACTAGCTCCATTGAGTGCATTATGTCTAACATAGCATCTCTGAATGCAATCTCACCTTGCATCATCAAGCCTGCATCCAGAGTTTACTTTACATATCACTGCATCCCTAAAAGTAAAAAAAAACTATAAATATTTAAATTTAGATTAGGGGGTGACACGGAGACTCACAGCACGAAGGTTGTTGGTTCGAGTCCCGGCTAGGTCACTTGGCATTTCTGTGTGGAGTTTGCATGTTCTCCCCATGTTCGCGTGGGTTTCCTCCGGGTGCTCCGGTTTCCCCCAACAGTCCAGACATGCGGTACAGGTAAATTGAATAAACTAAATTGTCAGTAGTGTATGTGTGTGACTGTGTATAGACATTTCCCAGTACTGGGTTGCAGCTGGAAGGGCATCTGCTGTGTAAAACATATGTTGGATAAGTTGGCGGATAATTCCTCTTTGGTGACCCCTGAAGAATAAAGGGACTAAGCCAAAAGAAAATGAAGGAATTCTTAGTTTCACAAAGGTTGAACTCTTCAGACAGAATATTGCCATAGTTAAAGACACAAATAAATAAAATGTTTATAATTGATTTAGTCTGCATGTCAGCTAGCATGCCAGCCAAAGTTAGTTCAACATAATCACCACATATCTGCATTTTTCTAGGTTCCTACTACCTCACTACCACTTATGGAGCTTTGGAGCACATCAAAAATTTCGATAAACAAGCTGTTACCAGACAGCTAAGTTTGGAGATCCAGGACTCCATCCATCGCTGGGAGCGTCGTCGTACCCTGAACAAAGCCAGAGCGTCTCGCACATCTGTCCAGGTACTATAGAGCCTTGTTCACACTGTCAGTTCATGTTTGATTTTTGTACATATCCAACTAGAAACCTGTTCGTATCTAATCTATACTGTGAAAAGCGGTTAGTTGACTTTACCTTTTTTTTTTTGTTTAAACCAAGTGCTCTTTAAAGCAATTAGCTGACTTTACTTTAAAAGATGAGTAAACCCATTGCCTTAAAGGTTCAAGACACCCTGGAGTACTTTTTAAAAAAGATTTTAACATATTTGTGTTTCTTCAGCATAAGTTAAGACAACGTTAGCATCTGTCAGCTGTAATTGTGGGGAAAACAGGATAATTTTGAGCTTTCATCAGCTAATTTCAGCTTTCAGGTTTAAGATCATTATTAGTGCAAAATCGGTGATGTAGCGCTAATCTGTGGAGTGATGATGTGTCCGTTTCTCATTATTATTTATAGCAGCGTTTTCTTATCCTATGAGAAGACCCTGCTTCTTAATTATTTATGAGAGCATGTGCTATCCGAAGGCAAGGCAGACCTATCAAGCTGTAAAACTCACTTACTGGGTGAGACCATGTCCACGTTCGTGCACGGCACGTGTTGTATGTGTTTGTTTCCATGATCCACGGGGTTTGTTGCATGTTTTCCCCTGTGATGCTGTCAGGGCCGATAAAGTAAAAATGTTGGCTTGCAGCAAGCGTTTTTTGCCGGGAGAGCTGTACAAGAATTGAAGAATGGTGGACCTTGTTATTTATCAGTTGAGTTTGTGACCATTCAGACACATCGTCATTCTGCTGAGTTCACCTACTGTATGTTTAAAATCCAGGGTTAATAGTTGAAATAGATAGGGCAAGAGATGTGCTGCACTGCTATCCACTGTGTCTCCATTCACAGGAGGAGAGATATCCTCTTCATTTGTAGTGTTTATATAAATACGATTATCTTTATAATTATATAACAATATAGTAATGTGTGTATGAAGCTACAAATGGCAAATGTAGCAGGGCATTAAATTAATACTGTTTATTTCTTTGCATTTTAACGTAACTATTTTATGTTTTGTCAGTTAAGTGGCTGAATTGGATGAATGTACTATTTTTAAAAGGAGGCTTGGAGGCTTAAATCCCTACCCCTAAACCCAATCGTCATTAGGGGATAAGCAAATCAGACTTAATTGAAGTCTTAATAAATTGAAGTCTTAATTAATTAAAGATTTAACAAATTTGCCATTAAATCAAACAGTTATGAATTGTCGGAGATAGCGTTGCATATTCCAAAGCAAATTCAATTAATCTATGAGCAGTCTGCTCATTCTTGTCCATGTCATAATTAATTTATATGACAATATTGCATATTATAATACAGTGACGATCATAACACTCCAAAATATTGTGTTGTCAAAGCCTAGCATAATGCTAAGTAATGCTAGTGGTTATTAGAGAAATGGATTTTAATACAAAACAATATTCCACTACCTGAATTTTACCTGAATACACTACCTTTACATAATTTATGAAAATGATTAGTGAAAATGAAAATCACTGGTCAGTCAACATTATAAATAACTTATTTACATATTTATTCCACTTTCCTGTCAGGACTTCATCAATGTGTCCTTCCTGGAGGCTTGCTCCAACACCAAGACCCTGGGAGTGCGTCCCAACACTACCGCGAAGGACCTGTGCAGTCAGTGTGCTGAGAAGTTTGAGGTGTTGGATCCCGAGTCCTATTGCCTGAGTGTGTTGGTGGAGGGCCATTACAAGCATTTGGCTCCTGAGGAGTTTCCTCTCGCAATCAAATCCACTTTGCACCACAGCGAGCCTCGCAAGGAGTATTATTTTGTCTACCGCCACGGTCGCTGGCCAGAACAAGAGTCTGTGGACGAGACTGAATCAACACCAACAGCACCAGAGAGTTTGATATGAAATAATGCATTTGTACATTTGTGTTGGTGACAGGTGGATCTTTAGCAAGCTGCTTGATCAGACAACTTTAATATATGAAAGAATGTATGTGATACAAAAGAGTGTAAGCTGACATTACAATGCCTAGCCACACAGCAGAATGTGCTATTTGCCCAGGGAAATTACAAAAAGGGAAACTGGCTTTCAGGGGACTGGCATTTCACTGAAAAGAACCAGGACTGGAATATGAAAAAGGATCTAATGTTTTTTTCTCCTACAGGAGCATGGTGAGCCTCACATGAACAGCCTGCCTTATAAAAAGTCTTTTTTTTTGAAAGTCAAGAAAATCTGTGCATACACGCGGCAGAGACATCCTTCACCTTACTCAGCCTTGACTTCAGCAGATCTGCGTAGTTCAGTCCTTGAAAGTTTCATGATTTACAAATGAAACTTTAAATCTCCAACAATGCAAATCTTTTCACATCTCAGGGCTCGGCCGATTGTGACTCATACCCTGTTTTTTTGGTGCTTATTTCTTCATTTGTACATTTTTTTTAAAGCAATGCGTCTTTACAGACCTTGAAACGACTGTGTACCTGCATTGCTCTCATATTATATATACTCAGTCATTTTCCATGCAGATATGCTCTCTGTGTTATATTTTCTTCATGTTTGGTTTGTATCTCACAAAGTATACGTTATAGTTTAGGCATAAGCTCTGCTTTTTTTGGCACATTATTTTAAGCAGCATGAATGCATTTGTATAATGGGGCTGCTTTTGTGTGTGCAACACTTGTCAAACCAAAGATTGGTGTTTGTTGTATTAAAAAGTATACTGGTAATAAATACTTTTTACATTATTTATGATGTGTGTTCACAGTTGGAAAGAGTAAATTAGTAATAATATGTAACTTTGAAGGCTTCTAAGTTTGTTTGGAGGTCTGATACAATACAATTTGCATCTAAAGTGGAAAACATTTTCATTTTCTCATAGCATATATTTTATATCAATTTCTCTGGGTCTATTTTGCTCTGATTGGTCAGTAAGTTTAGTCTGATTAATTGATCACTTACAGTACAGAGCAGGTCAGAAACCAAATCCCCTTTACCATATTTGTATTTCAGCACTGGAGGTTTCCTCAATTGTACAAACTTTAGGACAGTAATTATGATGTAGATTTTACAATATCAGTTTAAGCTCAAGTCTAATGGTAAAACATTTGAAGAACGTGATCAACCTGAAATTTCATCACAAGGACAACCTGAGCAGGTTCTTTCCTAAAGCTTTTACTTAATCAGATTAATTTCCCTATATCAGCATTATGTCCAGGTAAGGGATCAAAAAAGTTAAATTACTATGATTGTCAAATTAAGCGTAATAAAAGTTTTTTATATATATAAAAACATGTGAAATGTGTATTGGAATCATATCATAAGTTTATTTTATTGTTGACAATAATTACTGATCATATTGCTTTTGAGCTTAGGAACGCTGTGTCCAATCAATGCCTGAGTTTTTTTAAGTGATTTAATTCTGTGCTCGGTGATTTGTCTTGTCAGACAAAACAAAGTACAGATATGATGTAGGAGATTCATTTTGCAGTGATTATAATATGAGATTTTTTGAGAATAAGACCCCATCACACGACAATGGATTTAAGTCAACCCACAAAACAGTTATGTAATTTTGTTCTTTTGTCTGCACAGCATCGGCATTGTCAGTGCCTTGAAATATAAATAAGATATAAAAAAGGATAAATAAGAGCTGAAAAAACTAAAAATATTACCTCTTGCATAGACGTTTGTATGGACAAAACACCATTTTTTGGAAACTATGGTCATTGTTCACTAGTGTTGTCTTGATACTTGTCTCAGTAAATTTTCTTGATGAATTTTCAAAATATTAGATTCCCGATATTGCTTAAGGTCTGTTGAGCATGCATGTTCTTAAAGCCGCAAACATCAGCGGGTCTGTTTATGAGATGACATACAACGTTTTTAAAATTTTAGTGATGATTCCTGACAACACTATCGTACACTCAAACATTGTTTTTTTTGCTGCTTGTTTAAACTACTAATTTAAAATGAGCTTAACACAATTCTGAAGACTTTATTAGGAAACTTAATTTTTTTATGTTATGTTCAGTCCACTTAAATTTGTTACAATAATTTAATCTATTTGTGATGGGACAATATGAATAAATTGTGTGGAACCCTGCATTTTTTGGTGTACCAGAAGTTTACATGATGCTGTTTGTTAGCGCTGTAAAACACAAGACATGTCACTAGTATAGTTTTGAAAAGGGAAAAGTGTAACGGTCAATATGGAAAATGAAGCCCTGCCTAGTAGTACAGGAGCCAATCATCGATCGATATAGACTAACATTTCTCCAGGGGCAAAGCTCGGACCAGACATGTGTTTTTACGACGAATACTTGCTTCACAGACATAAGAAATATGTTCAAATAAAGCTTGAACTTTGTACTTTTAAATGAACCAAATGCACATAAAAAAAAACTAGACAACAAGACAACCAACGAACACATTAACAGGTACACACTTCAGATATTTTAAATCCACCATAGTGTCTTATTTTTCACTGTATGTCTGTACTATTTTACTAGATATTTTTCAAGACACTTTTATACAGCTTAAAGTGACATTTAAAGGCTTAACTAGGTTAATTAGGTTATAGGCAGGTTAGGGTAATTAGGCAGGTTATTGTATAACGATGGTTTGTTCTGTAGACTATCGAAAAAAAATTTGCTTAAAGGGGCTAAAAATTTTGACCTTAAAATGGTTTTTAAAAAAATGCAAAACTGCTTTTATTTTAGCCGAAATAAAACAAACAAGGCTTTCTCCAGAAGAAAAAAATTATCTGACAAACTGTGAAAATTTCCTTGCTCTGTTAAACATTGTTTGGGAAATATATATATATAAAAAAAAACTCAAAGCGTTCTTCAACTCTAGGTGTGACACTACACCATTTTAATCAAGGTTTTCGTTTCCATCAAAGACATTTCTTGAAGTCATAGAAGAATGAAAAAAAAAAAAAAAAAAACACAATTGTTGCAATTATGAGAACCTGTGCAGTGTATGATGCGAAACAACACCAGGCTCCATAATATAACGTTTGCTGTATGTGCAGTAACAGATACACACTTGTTTTCAAAGTGAAATCATGCAAATGAAACTGCTTTATAAGAGTGAATTTAAGAGCATTTACAACTACAGTGAATTGACAAGTTGCTATCCTAATGATGTAAGTGATTCAGAACAAATACTGCCCACGGACAGTTTTCTTCTTCTTTTCTTTTTTTTAAGAAACTCACATTAGAATGAGATTTAATAATACTATGAATCTTGTTTGTGGAAAAAGAAAACAGAAGTGGGAGTTTTACCT